>NW_027104530.1:2046179-2142482 GCF_902728285.1 Clytia hemisphaerica
ACATCATTCGTTGAGATACTGGTATTGTAGTGGTATTCCTTCCTCACTTGTTTGTCCATCAGTGTGGATATTTTCTGATCGATCTCCAGTATTAAGTCTTTTTTGAATTTTGAAAAATAGCTAAAAAATCCATTTCTTTGTTTGTATTCTGGTTATTCCTTTGATGGGTTTTCTTGAGATCCATACTCCCTGTTGTCATGCTGATAGTTTTGTTCCTTAAAAAATCATTTTGGTACTGATTTTCTTTGACATCCCATTTGTTTTGATATTCTCTCTCTCTCTGTGGGTAGGTTTCGGCATTTCTTTTTTGTTCCTTTTTACATGTGTTAGCTGACACATCTTATTGAAACATTCTCCTTTCCTCAGTGAATCAATGCACATTTTTGGGTGAAAAAAGAGACAGTTTCTACCTTTTTTGACAGCCAACTCTGGCTCTGGGTTCCGTGCTTCAGAATTTTTCGACATGCTTTGGATGGTCGAACTTGCAGTCTCTTCCCTTTATTCCGTACTTGCATTTTCCTTTTACATAGTGCGCACAGGTTTTGGATATCTGTCGATTTTGGTCCGTCAAATTGTCACTTATTTCAATTGTCTCATTTGACTCTGAGTTGTCTTTATCACTCAGGATTGGAACACTCATATTGTCATCCTCATCTTGTTTGCCTGCCATTGGTATTGGCTTGACAAGGTTATTAAGGTCTCTCTGTCTTTTGTTTTTCTTCTTTCCTGCTTCGCTCTTTGGGAGGTTCTCATTAGCACAGTGATCACAAAGGTAGTAGAGGTTTTTGATGTTATGTGGATTAATGATAGACAAGAGACTATCACTGTCCATATTTTGGTCAGCAGCACCGAGTTGAAGAAGAAAACATTGCCTATGAACATCCTGTCCACACATGACGCATTGAAGAAGGGGATTATCCTCCAACCTTACACAATAAGATTCATTACAAATGACGCATCTCTCTGGAAGCAAGTTCTGGATCCTACATATAAGGTTATGTATGTTTGAAGGTTTCAGGTAGTCTTTTTGCTCAGGTACTTGTAGAAAAGACAAGGTATCTTCTAAAATAGATTTGGTAAATCCGTTGAAATCCTTCCTCAAACGATCAAGGTCCTTTCCATATTGGTAGGTTTTGATACATCTCTTGATGTCGTCGGTAGGAGCTAGTAGGCAGAGCTCACCAATTACTGAGTTAACATCTTCTTGTTTGGAAGTTTTGTTGCACTCATTATTTGCCATCCCAGACTTAGAAGATCAAACAAGACTGAGGGAGGGGTGTATCCGAAGAATGCTCGCACAACGTGTAGATCAAGATAATGCAGATAAAATAAAGGATTGGTACCTGCTCAGCTACGCATGGGAACCCAGGTGTTCTCTTGTCATGCGTAGCTGTTCCAGGGTCAAAAGCTGTGAAATCAATCCTTCTTGTCAAATGGTACAGTACTTCCACAATGACAAACCAGTTTTTCCACTTCTTGTTTTATTTTCTGTTTCTCTTTTTTATTTTCACTAAAAAAGAGAGGCTTCTCCCACGACACAGGTTCAGCCTTGTAGTCAAAATCAGGAGCGATTGGTGATTTTTTGAATGTCCTAGACGGGGGTACGGTTTTTATTGGTTAGGGTTAGCCCTTCTTAGGGGCATTCGTACCCAGTGACTTAACTTAGGATCCCGTAGGGATCCTTGTAGGTAGGGATACCACCGGTAGGGTTGGGAGCGTTCTTAATTAAGGTCTGTAAATTACACGCTATAAGTATTTGTGAATGACAACTCTCTGCCGTGTCTCGTTGTCTGGTTGGTGTACTATTTGCCCTTGCATCCTGGAGTATGATATCTTTTGCCAACCCTCTGACACTGTAAAAGCAAAGAAAAACAGTTTCAACCTGTCAACCTTTCTATCAATTTCAGCTGATAGAGGACCCTGCCGACGCACCGGACTTAACGAACACCGGACACGCGAAAGTCTGGTGTAAAATGAGAATTTTTTTACCACCGGACAATCTTTACACCGGACTTAAGGAAGTCGGATGTCCGGTGTGTCGGAGAAGGATATTTTTTTCCGCCGGACAATCAAAACACCGGACATGACCAGTCGGGTGCGTTTGGTGTTTCTTAATTTTTTGTTTCATAAATGTCCTGCGTCCAAAATTTCCTGTATGCAACACCGGACTGGCGAAAGGATACTTTTTACTTTCCGGACAAATACACCGGACAGTCCGGTGCGTCGGCAGGGTCCTGCTGATAGTAATAAAAAGGCTGTAGGAATTAGAGGAGGGATGTCGACATTGACATTAGACCAAGTTACGGTAATTATAACCAGGGAAATAAAACACAGAAACCTGAATCCAGAAGCCCAGCAGGGAGAAAGTGGAAGAAAGTGTGCATGTGTGTGAGATCTTCGAGAGCAGAATAAATATGCATGTGCAAATCTGCGTGACTAGGATACCATTTTGAATGATGTAATATTTAAAAGGGCTCTCAAAAAGGGGATTGCTCCACAAATCAGTTATGGATCTTTTTTTTCATACTTTCCTTATATTTTTATGTAGTGCGCGCTTCTTGCCGGCGCGGCGGAGCAGGGAAAGTCACGCTCCCTTTATCATCTTTATCTTCCCTTAATTATCCTTATCCTTTAATTAAGATACAGAGCTTGGTGGTCAACAACACAGTTGAATTTTCACACTTTATATGTGTTAACCTCAATATTATGTATCTTGACTGGGTTGTGAAAAATATAAGTTTATTAAAGAAAACAAGTCATTCAATCAAATACAATTCAAAGAGCTGGGCTGATTTGGATAAGTCAATATGAGACTTGCCCACACAGTAGTCAGGCTATTAACTATTTTACAATTAGCATGGTTCATCCATGGCAAAGAAAGTTCAACTCTGAAAAATAATTATCATGCATGTAAAGATAAAGAATTTGGTGTCTATGATACTGTTAGTAAAAACAACATCATAAACAAAACCGCCTTTGCTGAGATTGGGTTTTTGAGTTGGAAGGGTGAAAAATTGATTTCAAATCAATTCGGAGAATTCAAAAGGGGTATTAGTGGTTTTCAGGCGAAACGATCCACGAATGGTTTATTTGTACGAAAGAAAACTGGGAAATATTCGAGTGTTTCACTACTTTATCCTAAACCTATGGGGTTTGAACAGGTAAATCCATCTGGTATTATGTTATGATTTTATATATATTCTCCTAGAGATGCAAAAAAACTTTCAATTGTGTTGTGGGAAAAGATTTTGTTACTATACGCAGTTTTTATGATGATAAATGTTTTTTGTACAGCTCGAATGAAATTTTCAATACAAGGTTTTTCGATACATCAATATCTTTTTATATAAGTTTAAAATCAACATAAATTTGCAATGGAGAAGCTAGACTTAGGTAGGTCGGTTTGAAAAATCCATTTCTCCGTTTTTCAATTCAGATCAAAGGAGTAATTTATGGAGAAAGGTCAAGGTGTGATAAATACAACATCTCATCTTTTCATCTGTTTCAAGGAAAGTCAAGACTCGTTAATCTCGGTAAGTTTATTCACTCACAGGATAAGAATCTAACTGTTTTAGACACTTTGGTAAGGTACAAATTTATTCCGGATTATAATTTCCAGCGTAGTGTTTTAAAATGAAGAAAAAAAAATAGACCTTTCACAAATAACATCAACTTGCATCGAGTTCGAAGTAATTTTATGACAACTTCTACCTAAAAGATTATTTCAATTGCGCAATATTTTTTATGTACCATAAATATCACAGCTCGAATAAATATCGACCTCTGAAGACGAGGTTTTTATAATACAAGATCTTGTATTAAAACGCTCGCAAAGTAGATATATTTCAGCATTTGGCTTAGATGAGGCTTGTGAATCATGTTTGATTTGCTTTTTTAGACAAGTGGTGAGAAAATGAAAACTTGGCCTCTGGTACCCAGGGTACTTTTTATTATCGTTTCAAATTGACGGAAGTGTTGGGTGATTTATCTCGAGAAGTGTGTATTAGTTACAGTAATTTCATAAACCATTTTTCTCTAGATCTTAATCAATTCACCTTAGTCAATGCAACATCAAACTTCTGGGATTTGGACAACATAATCAAATTAAATTCAAATCAAATCAATCTTCTTAACCAGTCAATTTCGAACCAGACTTTCCAATATCAATACTGGCGAAAGAAACAATCAAATATTATTGGAAACTCAGACGAAGTAATTGATTTGGTGACAAGGTCTGTAGAATATAAAGGGAATACATTTGGTGTGGCCAAAACAGATGCTTCTAATTATATCACACTGGTACCACTACTGTTTATTAAACGCTTTGACCAGGATGGAACTGGTGGTGATGGATATTCAAAACTGGAATATCGTGTTTACGAATATAACGAAGTTTTAAACCAAACTCAAACTGATATGATTAATAAATTGACTAAAACATTCGATTGCAAAATATAATACACAGCAAGCTCGTATCCAGTTCCTTAGATCGCTTGTCTGATGATTCGGATAGTGTTAACAAAATGTTTGTAAGACATCCATCAGTAAATCAAAAATAATGCAAGTGTCACTGGGTACGGGATTGGATACACAGTACAGTTGAGATATAAAATTCAAATACAGGGTGTCCGGAAAAAAGTATCAAGCTCAAACATGATTCTGAGTAGAAGGTTTTTGCGTGTGTTTAACAAAATGTAACAAATATATACCAACACAATAATTGTTTTTACAACATTCATTGTAAATTGATTAAAATAATTAACTTTTTTTACAATTTTCATGACGTTAAAGTTATTGAGAATCTTTTTTGTAAAAGTTATTCATAAAAGATGTCTCATGACAATTAATATGACATAAAGAAAAACTTTAATAAACATTGCAAATTTAGTGAAACACACACAAGAACTTTCTTTTTCTATTAGTGGTACGACTCAATTTTTCGGGACAACCTGTATATTTGTAAAAGATATTTTTAATGCTTTACTTAACTTTCCACGTTACTTACCAGGTTTTAATTGCTAACAAGCTCATTAAAAAAGCTGATAACCTTAAAATAATTATCTTTTATGTGTTGTTAATTCACTTTTCCTCGTCCGTTGCGTTGGGTGGGTTTACATTTGAAGGGGAGAATCGATTAACATTCCCTTTGTCGGTAACAATTCAGAACATAAACGAAACAAAAGCTCAAAATCACTTTGACGAATTCTTTTATGAACATAATCGATCTTCCCCTTGTTATTACCTATTGTTACAAGAGGTTGGTAACGAGACAAAGGACATAACGAGGAGAAGATCCATTAAGTTTGCTTCTAACTAACCTGCATTTTAAGTCATTTCGAAAATTGATTCATTATTATAAGAGGGTTAGTAAAGAATATTGTGAGAATAATCAAAGAAGATCAGAATAATGGGAAGGATATGGGGTGAATGTAACTGTTACATAGAAATTTGTTGAAGAAAAACATTTTAATTTTTCAAAAATATAGACATCCAGAACGTAACATAAAATGATGAAATAATCTAACATGACCTTCAGTGATTTATGAAATATATACAATACAGTATATTTAAACCAATCAGCAATCAGTACCAGTAACAGATGTGTTCAAATATTCAGAATCGAAATACACTTTGTGATTCTGACCACCAACAAGAAGTGAACTTGTGCATTTTGCGAATTGTCGACCTCTAAATTTGCAACCATATTGAGCAGTTTGAAGAGGGTCAATGATTTTACCATCGACTGTCAATGGAGTTCCAGGAATGGCTGGTAATTCAATCATTAAACCGAGGTTCAATAATTGAGGTTCCACTGAATGTGGCAATTCACCAAGACGCACGACCTGCATTTAAGAAGAAAAGCCTGGTTATTATTTAGAAAGATAACTCAAAAACCAATCTTCACTTGCAAGGATTAAAATTCTTGGTAACTTTTGGATGAAAGATCAGATAAATTTTGCCCAGCTATCCATGAAAGAATAATCATGGGAGGAAATGAATTTCGATTGTTTATTCTCATGAAGTATTGTTGTTGTTGAAGTTGGATGACAGACATGATGGGCAAGAGATGTAAGGCATAGACTTTCTTACCTGATAAAAATCGGGTTGTTTGGTGATGACGTGCGACATAAAAGCCTCTTCTTCATCTCCGTATAAGAAATATTTTTGAAGTTTATTGTATTCTGCATATTGTGGTAATTCAAAACGTTCCATTCTCCAAACTTCGTCAATGTGAAGTCGAATGCTTGCTGAACACGTATTCGAAGTCTTGGCTCCTGAATGAATAATTTCAGATTTCATTAAAGGAATGTTAAATCCTAACAGTAGAGATTTGAATTTGTTAGTAGATTGACAAACAACCCAATATAAGAAAGAAACAGAACATTTGTTCCAGCCTCATTATGCCGATTTACAAAGGTCCTTTTTCCTTCGATATTTACCTTGGTAAAGAGCCATGGTTCTTGTTGTATCCAAATTGTTTTTGACGAAATGGAAAAGGTTGACTTTCTCAGTTGTTCGCATGAAGAGTGGTTCGGTTGCTTTTGATTGAATCTCCCTGTAAAAGTGATTAGACAAATACTATCTTTAGTTTCCTGTGTTCTAGAAGTTTGAGCCTTCAGTAAACCCGGTAATACCGAATAGAATATAAAAGCTATGAAAAAGATAGCAGCTAAGCTAGCAATTGAAGCAGGTAAATAGTAAACGTTATCAAAATTGGTATACTTCAACTCACCTGAATGTTACTTGATCTTCTGGGAGGATCTTTACTCTCAAAACAACTTGATATTGCGATTGTTTCTTGGTGAATGTGGGAACGAAATCCAAGAAGATTTTTCCATCTTTTCGAAGATTGTTGACAACAGTGAAGGTGTGATAATCCAAAGAATCTCCATATTCTTCTCCGTATGAAGTATCCAGCTGGTAAAAAACAATTGATAAATACAATGCGGATATCAAATACCATGGAGGTATAAAGAAACAGGAGAAGTATGCTATTGTAGCCATGCTCGCCCTACGATTAAAAATATTACGAGGTATGCATGCTCATAATCTCATATATCGTGCATTTTTAATGAGCTCTTTTGTTGATAGGTAAAATCTTATTGGCTAACTTAAGTGTTGGAAATAAGATGGGACGAGATTCATTGTTTCTGACATTGATGTAAGAAAATATTTGGCCAAATAAAGGGCCTGTAAACTTTGCAATCCTTCATCAAATGACAAGATTTTTCGATCTACATTTTCTTCAAGGTGAACTCTATTGCTTAATACTTTCCTCCAAAATTCTCCAGCGACTTTTTGTCTACAAATTGGGTCTGAAATTGTGAGTGCTTATAAAGAACTTTTCATTTTCTGGCTTGAGAAAATATTTTTTCAAAACAAAATTTAATGGATGACAAAATTGAACGCAAACTTATTTCGTGGAGCTAAATTTTATTTTATTCTCGTAGATTAGAAGGCTGGAAATCTTCGATGCTGATAGTAAGAATGTTCAGAGCAAACTTGAGTTCTACTAAAAAGTCGTATTTCATCGGGCGAGCCTAGAATTTCTTTTGATTTATTACATAAAAGAAATCAAAAGACTTTAACGACCAATTACCGACAAATTCATCTCCTGTCTTTCTTTATACCTCTATGCAAATACTAATGATTTGACATAGAAGGTTATCGATCACCGAAAGATAGTTGTACTCAGAATACTTACAGCACCGATGCAAGCGAGGACAGTCTTTCTGAACAAATCACCAAGAAGTTCCACATAAGCTTCACTTGCTTGATACGGTTCCATACAAGTGTTCCTCATAAATCCAAGTGCAGCATGGGTGCTTTCTGTCGGCAAATTTAATCTCTCCTTCAATTGTTGGACGGCTTTTCCATAATCTGCATATTCCAATTTAGATGTTGTCAAAAACATTTTGACACGTTTAGTGTCTTCGCCAACACTCGCTAAAAAGAAACAGTGGATACAACTTAATGACATGTTGATTATTTTCCAATGTATTACAACCCTGTCTCGTTCTCCATATGCTTCAAAAAATCTAGCATTTAAAAAAACTTTAAGTTTAAGAAAGAAACCTTATTGCATTGTAAAAGTTGTAAAATTAAAAGACGAATTCAGACGTTCTGACTTTTCAAGATGGAAAATATTTTTAGCTAAAACGAAATACTTACAAGTCGATTCATTGAAGACGAGGTTTTGCAAATCGTTGACCAACTCGATATTTTTTTGACCTTTGCCAGTGCTTTGATCTTTACAGTTGATGGTGAACGAATTGATCAAAGCGTCAGGACCAACGATTCCTAAGAAATCGATTTCTTTGTAGACATTCTTAATAAGTTGTTCATTGGGTTTACCGATAATATGTTTCTTGATGTAATCATGGACGCCTTGTTGTGTTTTGAATGAGAATCCTTTTTCTTGTAATTCTTTCAAATCCAGTGGAATGAAGTTGCAGCAAATGAAAGGATCGTTATCTCTGGCGACAGTTTCCCACATGCAGTAGAAAAGTTTAGCACCAAGTTGACATTGACCAAGAATACGACCGTAACCATTTTGATCCAATCCAATGACCTAGTAAAGAGAGCAAAGAGTAAAAAACTATTAATGTTCATCTTTCGAGATCTTTAAATGACATAACAGGACATGATATCGCATCTAAGTGCCAGGAAGCTTCGATATTCAGTTAGTCTCTAAGGAGTCCAATGAGTGGAAATACAAAGTCAGGCGAATCTGAGGGGCTACCCCTTCTCATAAAGTATTGAGAACTATACGTCAGGTCCTCCATTATCGAGTTACCTTAGAATATCTCAGAGAAGTACAATAAGCCGAACTATCTGTATGAATTACAAGTCTAGCCAAGACGATCGACCTTACCCGGTGAGACAAGAGAACGCCACAGGCTGCTGCTCCAGGTTTCGATCCTTCCAAACCATAAACTCCAACATTTAAATCATCAGGGTTGTGGAAAACTTCTGGTGCAGCAAGTGTGATGAAACCTTTCATTGTACCGTTTCTATAGAGAAGAGCACCGGCAGGGTAAGGACAAAATCCAGACTTGTGTGGATCGATAGTAACTGAGAATGAAAGAAATAGTCACAAAAAGAGTAAGTATATCTCAACAGTGCCAAAGAAATACAGATTTCCAGTTTCTTTGAAATCGACATAATTCTAAACTACTAATAAAACGAATAAATCTATTTTGATACCCTTACTTGGCTTCGAAAAATAGACTCTGAAAAGACCTGACGAAGTAATTTATAATTTAGTTTCTCCAGTCCTCTCCAGTCCTGGTAAAGAAAGCACAAATTTTACATGTTCATTGATTATAGTTTAAACATTGAAAAAAATCTTCAGAAAGAATGTTGTCAAGTAATCTTTCCACACTAACCTGTATCAGCAAACTGCAAGCTGATATATTGTTTCTTGACGAAATCAGAAAGTGGAATAACAGGAACGAAATCGTGAGCTTTTGTTGGAAGACAATTGGAATAAACGTTACTTTCTTTGTCACCAGTTTCGTGGGTCATACAATTCAAATATCCACCCCATGCTGCATCTGCGTGCACCGAAAATGTTAAACCCTGGATGAAAAATCAGTTTATAGATGTCAAAATCTGGAAACAATGCATGAAAAACATTTGAGATAAACTAAAAAAGATGGTCAAAAGCTAGAAAAGATAATGATTTGTTATGAAATGGAGCTTTATTCCTTTTGAATTTTGTCACAAAGTGTAAAAATACTTGAAAGTTTGAAATGAAGGATCACTCAATTTCGCTCCATTCAGGCTCGTTGGTTGCATTATACCGAATATGGATAGGCAGATATTTTTCACTAAATAGATAGAGTGGAAACATTCGATTTATACCTTGGCTTCAAATTTGAGTTTGAGATCCAAGATTTTTGCGATATCATCCACAGCACTTTCTTCTGTTGAACCGATCACTGCCACAACCATGAATACTGCAATCTTGTGTTCCAATGCATAATCTAGCTCCTTATCCAGAGCTGTTTGTAAGATAAAGCTACTTTTAGAAATCTTGTCACGTGAAATAAAAAAATTCCTATCTGTGATCTTTTTTACAGTAAATGCTGTTCCCAGAATAAGCTTTGGAATAGAGGAAATATACAGAAATCTTACAGGATTTTCAAAACCTGCAAAGCAGGAGCATCACTAAAATTCTACAGTATTGTAGATATGGACTGCATAAAATGATTGGTTTCCATGTTACATTCCAATATTGAAAATGTAGCACTTACTCTCAATATCTTGACGAGCTTTGCTGTCAACTTGAATTTGAATGTTATTAGAGCCACCGATGCCAAGAATGGTGGAAGCTTTCGGCCATGAATAATGGTTTGTTCCTGGTGAAAAGACTCGTGGATATGTTCTCAGTGCTCTATCTTTTGCGCTTGGTTCACCTATCTTGTGTCGTCGGTAAAATTCTGGTAAGCCAAGCTGCACTGGTGAATTTTTCTAAATGAAAAAACAAGAACTTAGAACTTAATTCGGGTCTACTTTTAAAATTAGTGGGAATCAAAATCAAGGGTTAAAATTTAAAGTACAGCTTTTACCTCCAAAGCTTTGTCAACGGTTACTTTGACGTCAATTTTGAAATCCGGGTTTCTCTCTTCGATACATTTGATGACGTCATCAGTCAAAATACAAATGTCATCGATTCTCAAATTCAATAATTCCCATTCGGTGCATTCTTTCAAAGTCTTTTCTTTCTGTTGACCAGGGACAAATACCTTGCACTCCAAACCGTCTGGAAAATAAGTATATGTAATCACATGATAACAAGTGCAATTCAAATATAATTGCACGAGTGATTTTTTTGTTATTAATTTTCTGAGTCCGAAATGACGAGGAAAATTCGAAACAAAAGAATCACGAGTGCAATTTTCGAATTGTACGAGTTATTATGTGATTACGAGCTAATCGCGCAATGGCTGTCACTACTTTTTCCCAGTTAGGAAAGTAAATTACAGAAATTACACTGAGTTTTCTATTTTTCTCTTCTCTTTATGTCTTTCTTTTATTGTTGCTTATTGATTTTCTTTCTCACTAAATAAATTTCGAATGCAATTAAAACGTTCGATGCAAAAAAATGTAAGAAAAAACATTAAAATCAATTTTGTAAACATTGGCGCAGCATTGGTGAGTGTTATTAACGATTAATTGCGCTCTACAGGATGTAATTAACGATTAATTGCTCTCTTTGAGGGTGTGCCAAATAAGAAAAAATAACCCATCGTGCGATTAAGATTCTAATCTCATGGTTGATTGAAATTCGATTGACGTTTTTGCTTACGTAAATTTGTAATTTCCTGCAAACTTGTAATTTCCCTCCAAGCTTATGTAATTTCCCGCAAAAGTGAAATTTCCATCGTTTAGAAATTCATCACCTTTTTCGAATTTCTTACTAACTTCGAAGGCTTAAGTAAATGGAATACTATCCAATTAAAACTCAATTCACGTTTCTATGACTTTTTTGAGACCTCTTTTTAAAGTTTCAGATTGATTTCCAGTGTTAAATTGACGTCTTTTAGAATTGTTAGAATTTCAATCCAAACCATGAGATTAACCAGGAATCCCATGTTTGTTTTCGAGAAATTCTGGATAAATTACGGGATTACCCTCGGTCAAATTTCGAAATGTTTTAAATTTCCCTCGTTGCACTCGTCAGATTTCAAAACATTTCAAAATTGACCAAGGGAAATTTATCCCGAATTTCCCTCATAATCATGAGGAAGGAATTATTATCGACACTGGAAAAACAACTGACTGATTTTTGCCAATTTCTCATGCACAAGCCTTGTCCGTAGTAATGACATTATTGTTCACCATCCTTCCACCATAAAATGATTTTTCGTAGTATTTCTTATTGTAGTTCCTCATCAAAGTGCTAATGATATATTCTATCTTGTTTTATATTGCGAGGAAGATGCAAAAACATGTTTTGAAATTAAATATCGACACCAGAAATTTTCAAACTTCAAGCTTATAAAACCACCGTGCCACCACGTGCCACCAAAAGATTTTTACACCACAGTATAGCTATGAGACTCACGTCTAATATATGTCAATCTCAGTTCTTCTCAGAGAATTATCGGAAAGATATTCCCAATTCAAAATTTTCATAAATGTATTCGCTTAGTATTCTAGCATTTATTTTCAAACTTTTAGCCAGCAAAAGTACGAACAGAAAAAGTTATAGAACTTTTTAGAAATAAGAGTATTAATAATTTTTCAAAACCAGAGTCCTTCGAGACGCCATGACAAATGTGCACAAAGCCTGTACATTGATTGTTTTCTGAAACAATTTAAAGACAATACTCCGCTCTCCACTATTTCATTTGATGTTTATCCAGAGCCTCTATAATAAAGCCATGGTTTGGGATGCTTAAAATCTGGCATTATAAACTTGAGAATCAAGAACTATTTGTAAACACATGGCAATCCGAAACGTACCGGTGAAAGACCAAATTAAAATCTATTGCAAAGATTCGAATTATCTTATGTAAAATATCTTGTCCCAAATTTGCTATTTTAGCCTCCTGTATTAATTAAAAACACTTATTTCAAATTTCCATACCAATCAATTCGGGAAAATGAGGGTCAGCACAAGAATCTTTCAAAGCCAATGGATGTAATTTAGTGTTTCTGGCAGCCCACATCGATTCTATATTGCCTATTGATCCGCAACCTGTCAAATGACCCCATGGTTTGACTTTAGTGTCGTCAAATCGCATCAATTTGCAGAGTTGTTGACCAACTTCCACTTCGAATTTGGTGGTGACTGGTGAAGTAGTTGAATCAACGTTGTTTTGATTCCAAAGCAGTCCGGAAACGTATCCCAAGAACGACGGCATTGTCACGTCCCATATCATGTGACCCTGAAAGTATGCAATTAAATAATCTAGACTTCCGCACTTCCCGTTTGTTCAATAAATCTTTCCCGTCACTGTTACTTTAAATTGCATTACAAAATTGCAGTATTAAATCGAAGAAAATTATGAAAATAATGGAAATCAGAGCTTGGGCAACGATGAGACTTTCAGTAAGACATACAGGGTGTCCCTAATTAAAGTATCGAGTCGAAACACAACTATGAGTAGAAAGTTTTATGTGCGTGTTCACAAAATTGTATTTTAAGCTCTCCCTCTTTTTTCTTTGTCATTACGATTAATTTATACGTTGTAGCTACCTTTTGTAATAAGCCTGTGTGATGGAGAACGTTCTTATATTTTAGCGATAACACACACAAACTTTTCTACTCAATCGCATGTTCAAACTCGATACTTTAATTAGGGACACCCTGTAGAGGTAATAAAAGTTAGATCAGAGGAATGTAAAGTGATGGAAAAAACAGCTTTTCTGATTACTCAAAGTTCAACGATCACTTCTATTGAAAATTCTATTGTAAAAACGTTGATTAGGTCATTAAATGAAAGTCCAGAAAAGACGGCTCGCCATACAAATCGGGCGGTTTCTACATGATTTGACGATAAAAATGAATTTTTTTTTTCCTTTTTGCCGATTACTAGTTCAATCTTTAAGAATAAGGAGCAATATTTTTACCAATGTATAACAAAAGAAATTCTTAACGCAATGATGTTAAATTGGTTCTTGTAAAACTGTCAAAAGTCGAGTAAAATCAAGATGAAGTTATAATTTTCTCGAGCTCTAGCTTTCCATATTATGGTGCGGTCATGATGCGGTTATATCAGTAGAATTGCTAGGAAATTCTGAGCAAGAAGATATAGGTACCTTTTCGTATAGGAGAGGTGTACCCAAAATATAAGCCCTAAAAGTTTGCGTATAATCAGGCTTGAAACAAAAGAATTTTGTCACAACACGCTAATTATGCAGATTTTTATAGCAACAGCAAAAGAAACCTATTTACTCGACATAAACTCCCTTAAGGGCAAGAGACCTGGTACTAATTCTTGACAAGAAGTATCTTGACTGTTTTTTGCTATCAAGGATTGGTAATCAAAGGAGACCGATTTGAAAGAAATTTCTAAAGAGTTTTATGACTTCTCTGGCTATTACAGAAAAGTTGTTACTACATCTAGCTTTTATTACCTCTATGTAATACCATGGTTATCAATAAGAGACATTTTTACCTGATATCTAGTGCTGAAGAAAGGAATGGATTTGTTCAATTGCCGATGCATTTCTTTCATTTGTTCTTCCATATCTTTATACTCATTTTGAGCAGCTTCAGAATTTCTCATCTCCTCCGTGAAATAAGAAGGATCGGCTGGAAAGAATTCCTCACGTCGATCTTCATGCCAATTCAAAGCTTTCAACATCAAATGATTGAAGATGTTTCGGTTTTCAGCACGTGGCCCCAGAAACCATCCAGCTAAAGCTTCCCATTGGTGGTCGTATTTGTCTCCAGCAGGACTGGAAAAAGAAAGCTCGAAATTTATGTAAAAACACATGTAAAAACTTAATTGCCCCGCAGTTGCTTTTGTTACTTCACGTAGCGGGCTTGTTCGCCAGAAAAATATTCATGTCGTTGATGTTTATCCCGATTTTCAGTGGGCCGATTGTTTTGTCTATTTTGTTGTGACTTGTATTGATTTTTAGTTCTTACATAGTAAAACAGGAACAGCGGCGCACAATATCAGCATGTTCATTTTTTTTATAAGCATCTACTTTATAAGAATTATAAGAAGAATTTATAAGAATTAATAACTCTTGATAGACAGCAATATACTTTTCAGCAATTAGTTCTTACAAAGTAAACAAAGGATGGCGCACAATATGAGCATGTTTATTTTCTTATAAGCATCTAATTTATAAGAATCAAATCAATAACTCTTGATTGACAGCCATATATCTTTCGGTAATTAGTTCTTATAAAGTAAACAAGGGATATAAAGATATTTTATTATATACGCCAAGCTGTATACCTCGTTTCTTTTTTTATCAGCCAACAGAAAGAAGAAAAAAGAGTCTGCTAAATTGCGTGGGTTGCATGAGTGCGTGAGTGCGTAGGTGCGTGGGTCAATATTTTTTCGTAGGTCATTGTTTTGCGTGGGTGCGTGGGTCAAAATATTTTTTGCATGGGTCAAAGGTTGTGCGTGGGTCAAAATTCTCTGTATACGAAAAATGTCTTCCCCCTTGAAATCCGAATTAGCGTCTACTGCAGATTAAATTAGAGGCGTAACTCGAATTTTATTTTTCAAAAAATATTTTTCAAGTTAGCTAACTCGAATTTCTTTTTCACAAAACTTTTTTTCGAGTTAGCTAACTCGGAATTTACTTTTCGTTTACAAGTTTTCGAGTAAGCTATCTTGGATTTTTTTTGTATGGTAGTAGAAAAATCCAAAAAATTTCGAAAAAGAAGTAGGCGGAAGGAAGTTGGCTTGGCCACTTTTCTTCTTATTTAATGTGGAGTTGAGATTTTGTAAAAGATGAGAAATTAGATTTATTGAGTTTAAGTGCCCTGATGTATCTTCTGTGTGCACCAACAAAATTTTACTTCATAAAACTACATTTTGATGCTTGAATTTCGACTTGTATGAGTGTATGATCTTTTATCACACTGGGTGTTCTTTGCTTACTTTGGCTCCAGATAATTGTTTTGTCAGTTCTACAGATATGTTGCAGATTATTCGGGAGATTATTTCAAGGTATGTTAGTTATGTACATACAATACATTTGAGAGTTATATTGAATATTTCTCACATTACTTCTTTATGATTCTACAAATTCAAAAGGGAGTGTTGAGGAGTGTTGTTGTTTTCCTTTGTAAGATGTTAAAAAAAGCAATAATTTTTCTTCAGCTTTGGCATTTAACTTTTCAATACTGCGTGGCCTTTGTGTTTATCTTTTTCAGGTACTTAGCTTCAATTCCTTTGAAGAGATTTTTCTTGTTTTTCATTTCTTTTGTTCATATTTCGAGCTTCGACCGTAGAGCTAAAAATTCGAATTTCCAAACTAACACTCGAATTTTGAATAAAAACATTCGTATTATGTATGAATAAAAACATTCGAAACCGAGTTCGAAACCATTTGAATTTTTTGGATTTACCTACTACCATACAAAAATGTATGAAAAAATTTCAAGTTAACTTTTTCTAAAAAAATCCAAGTTCCGAGTTAGCTAACTCGAAAAAAGGTTTTGTGGAAAAGAAATTGGAGTTAGCTAGAGTCGAGTGACGTCATAATATCCACTTTTATGACGTCATAATTTAGCTAACTTGAAAATTCTTAACTCGAAAATTGCTAACTCGAAGTTTTCTAGCTCGAAGATTCCGGGCCTCGTGCAGAAGAAATGTGGATTTATTCTTTTTAACTGTAAGTATTTTTTTATAATGAACAGGTATATATAACTCTTGAGAAACAGAAACTCAATTGCCCGACTATGACGTTGCAATGAAAACTTGGTATCGTAATTATATATCGTAATCTCTTTCACACACAATCATGTAAGGCGACAGGTTTTGAACTTTGCACTTTCGCAATCTACACAAGAAAAGAGTTTTGAAAACAATGTGGAGCTGCATTATGTGACTGCATTTTGCTTTTTCTCATATTGAATTTGATAAATATCATTTCAACCTTCTACCTCTCGTATCGATTGCACCTTGTCTTTTTTATGAGATAGATGTGTTTTTTTTGCTCATGAGGGCGCTTACTTTTGAAGAATATGTGTGTTTAGACATGAAATTTTGGTTGCTTGCCCAGCTGGCACATAACGTCGTTTCAACGTTTATTTAATGTTCACAACGTCCATATAACGTTAGATGAACGTTGTAACAACGTTGTGTGCCAACTGGGTGGCGTGTTTTTATAGAAAAACTGGCCAAATGCGCTATTTTTTTATAAGCACGTTATAAATTACTTAGGTATTAGCTTTTCGAGATTGGCTCTTTCATTCTTTATGATTTTTTGCACAAAGATGCCCGATTTTCGAAAAATGTGTTTTTGGGCAAATTTGGGCCAAAAAAACGGCTACAAAACTGGTTTTTTGGACTTTGTGAAATATTGGATCATTGTTTTTTGATTTTTTGCATGTAGGTTAAAGATGGCTCAAGTAGATTTTTGTGAAAAAGTGAATTTTTGAGCTCAAAAAACGCATGTTTATCTATAAGAATCGCTATTAATAAGCATGCATCAATGTTATTAGCCAAATTACTCAATTTTTGATGAGATATATGTTTTTTTTGCTCACGAAGTCTTGAATATGAAAGAATATTTCAAGAACATGAAATTTTGGTTTCTAAACGTTTTTCTATAAGAAACAAACGACTTATTTTAATAGATCGTCACTATTTGTGTTCTGAATGATTGTTTAATGGTCACGCTCACGTAGATATCAATTATGTGTTAAATGCATAACCAGGTAGGTCCATAAAAGTATCACTTGTTTATATTTATATTTATACCAATTACTAATTAAGTTTTATTCAAGACTAAGAGCTATAAGTTTGTTTCTCATGAAGAAAACAATTACAAAAAAAGTAATATGCTTATGTTCCTGATATACATTGTGAAAACTGTCAATACCGATCACTAAGTTTTATTCAAGAGTTATAAGCTTGTTTCTTATAAAGAAAAAGCTTACTAAAAATTAAAATGTTAATTATCTGCACTGCCCCGATTTGACTGTCAATACCGATAGTAGTCACCAAAGATATTGACCCACGCAAAAAACATGACCCACGCAAAAAAAAATGACCAACGCAAAAATTTTGACCCACGCAACAAATATTTTGATGCTCGCACCCACGCAAAAAAATGACCCACGCACCCAAGCGACTCACGCACACACGCAACCCACGCAATTTAGCAGACTGGAAGAAAAATAATTGATTTTGTGTTTGTTTTTTCTTGTGTAAAAATATTTCGATATTGTGCTGCTCGCAATGGTTTCAAAGTCGAACGGGACAAGCGCTCAACGTTAGAAATCTCTAGCTGTGCGCTTTTTGGATGGTGTTCCAATAAAACAATCTGGTGGAATGCGGCTTTTCAAATTATGAATGCGTTAGCGGGGCATTTATAGCGACAGCTACTTACTAGTCTAGAGAGAGAGTAGACTCACGTTAAAACTTCAGAACCAAAGTAAAGTCGTACATCAAAAATTCTTAAAATCAAATATTTTGCACTTACTTTTTTGTAATTGATTGAGCCATTTCTTCAAAGAGATTTAAAGGAATTATGGAACGAGTTTTCCAAGATGTACGAAAGAAAAATTTTGAAATCAAATATCAAATTTCAAATGTCAAATTTAATCTTACGCAAACGAAACCATGGGGATTTAGCACACATTAGAATTTTACAAATTTAGCACTTATTTATAACATTTCCATGGGGATTTAGTAAACATTAGAATTTCACAAATTTAGTACTTATCTAAACATAACCATGGAGGATTAGCATACATTGAGCTCCTCCAAAAACGTCACTACCTTTGTTGTGCACGGAAATAAACTGACACAGTTTGGAACTTCGATTGAAGTGAATACGATTGTTCAAACTGAAAATTAAAAATAATGACAAAACTAAGTGACGAAATATGACAAGAAAAATGACAAGAAAATTGAACAGAAATTGACTAGAAATCTTGAGGAAATTGATCAAATTGACCTTAAAAGTATCATGAAAATCGCACAAGAAATCTCTTGAAATATACCAAAATTAATGAAACCTAACTTAAGCTTAAAGAAATTGATTTAAAAATATCAAAAATAATCTAATTCCAGACACCTGAGCCAAATAGGCTAATGAACAGAAAAACACAGAGAGGCAAAGGCAAAAAGCAGAAAGCAACATACCAGGTAGCCAGTATGTAAAAACTGTAAAAAACTGTGCACAAAAGTTGAGAATTGAATTTGATTTGATTTTGAAAGTTAAGACCAAAACTGTCTAAGTCTGAAACTCCATGTTAACGCAACCACACACAAAGCTTCTCATAGCTTGATTGATGATTCATGAAAATCGAGATAGAAAAAACGCGTACTTGAATAAAATTGAAAATACTAGATAATTGCCTAAGTGTGAATAAACTAATTATATGACAAAAGTTATACAAAAGAACTGAAATGACTGCGTAGAATTAATTGTCAAGAGACTGAACAGAGAAGTAACGTAAGACCAAGAAACAAAGGACTGAATAAAATGACACAAAAGACGCTGAATGAGTTAAATTTTTGACCATTTTTATATATACTAAAACCATCATGCATTACAACCTTACCATTTCGAAATGACACGAAAGGACCAACCTTAACAATGGCTTTTGCTTCGACGCAGTAAAGACAGATTTTAGGGCGTTGAAATATATTGTACTACCGTTTAGGAGTGGGCTATACAGGGTCATTTTCGTTTTTTTCTTCAAATCATGTCAAACTAAATTTTCTTTAGCTCCGTATGGCATATCTAGGCAGGATCAAAAAGAATTTTTGAGATATTTTAAATATAAAAAATGTGGGAGCCCCTTTCCTGGCCCCCTATTAGACTCATTTAAAGTATGACAAAAACATCCCCAATTTGACCTGGAAACCTTAAAAATCATTCAATTTTGCTGTAATTTGGTACAAGTTCTCCTTGAATAACAATAATAACATTTTGTCAGTATTATTTAAAAATTTTCATTATCGGACGTTTTAGGGCGTGGAAAACTTTGGAATAGATATTTTTGCCCTAAAGTTTTGCATACCTACCCTCAGTTATCTATCTTCCCAAAGTAAATTCCTTATTTCGTAAATAATTGTCTCGATGTCCGTAAAAAAAGGGGAAATATAGAGGGCTAGGGCTCATTCATAAATCGTGTAATTCAATTGAAATTCCCTCTAGAAATTGGTATTCTTGATCCAAAGAACAGCTTTGAAGCTTTTCAGAGTCAAAATTCATGTAAAAGTTTCAATTTTCCGCTTTCAGATCCCTGTTCTGCAGTGTTTTACACTAATGAACCAGAAGGTGAAGTCCCCGATTTCCCAAGCAGGACCGAGGAAATTATTGACAATATCGTCATAATCTAAGAAAATTAAGAAGCTTGATACCAATAAATCATTCGGTCCCGATGAAATCCACCCAAAAATGCTAAAAGAGCTTGTAGACGAGATCACAGAACCTCTTTCCGTATAATGAACAAGACCTTGACTGAAGGAGAATTACCCGAGGATTGGAAACTTGCCCATGTTACTCCTATTTACAAAAATAAAGGTGCTCATAATCTAGCAGTCAACTATAGACCAGTGTGTAAATGCCAACGATCCAACTTAGGGAACAAACGTAGATATTTGTACTTCACCACTTGATTTCTTTGACGCCTGTCCAACATAGAACACGACTATAAAATGAATACAAAAATACTAAATTATTGCAAGAATACTAGAAGAATATTAGAAAGAATAAAAAACAACTAATCATTGACAAAATCATACACGGACAAGATACACAAAGAAATAAATAAACAAAGTTCTACAAAACATTGACAACACATCACAAGACTTCACATTTATAATTTACACAGATAACATATAAATCCCCATAAGGATCATAATACAATACAATATATAAACATTACACAATAAAAACTAAACCTAATACACATGAGACAAAATAAATGAGATAAAGGAAACAATTATAAGAAATCTACCTATAAAAGACTAATACAAAGTAATAATTGTAAGAACATCAAACAGTTACACAAAAGAAAAACATAAAATCAATGCCAAAACGGCATTAACAGTTTGTAAACTAATGGAGTCAATCTTAAGAGAGCATATCACAAGGTACCTTACAAACCTAAAGTTGCTATCCAAAAAGCAATATGGCTTCATCAGCAGACGTTCTACTGTCACTCAACTACTGATGTACATAGACAAATGCTGTGAAAGTATGTCAGAAGGTAAAGTCGTCGACTGCATATATTTCGATTTCGCGAAAGCGTTTGATACCGTACCCCATCCCATCGCCGACTAGAAGGATATGGAATCACTGGAGCAACCAAAAATTGGATAACATCTTTTCTCAAGGGACGAAAGCAACTAGTGAAAGTGAACCAATCTCACTCAAAGCTAGACGATGTAATAAGCGGTATACCACAAGGAAGTGTATTAGGACCTCTACTTTTTGTATGCTGTATATATAAACGATCTTCCTGACAAAGTTGTTTCCGACCTATTACTTTTTGCAGATGACACGAAGATATTCAAAGAGGTCAATTCCATCAATGATTCTCTTGTCATTCAGAAGGATGTAGATACATTGAATGAGTGGTCTAAAGATTGGCTCTTAAAGTTCCATCCCGATAAATGTCATGTTTTAACACTTGGCAAACTAGCTAACATAAAGCACGCACATCCATACTCTCTCGCTGGTAATCAACTGGAGCATGTTTTTGAGGAGAAAGACTTGGGAGTTTTGGTGGATGCTGAGCTGATGTTTGAAGAACATAGAGCCAAACAGGTAAACAAAGCGAATTCGACACTTGGTATTATCAGAATGGGGTTTGATAATCTTACTTCAAAGACAATAACCACACTATACTCCGCCTTTGTGAGGCCGCACCTTGAGTACGCGCAGTCAGTCTGGTCACCCAAACTACGCAAACATGTGAACATGCTCGAGGGAGTCCAAAGACGAGCTTCAAAACTTATCCAAATATATAGACACCTCCCGTACAGTGAAAGGCTAAAAAGGCTTGGATTACCAACCCTCGAATTTCGGAGACAGTTTTGTGATATGGTGCAGGTCTATAAACATCTTTCCTTTTACGACAAAGATACTATACCTTCAAAACTAATCAGCCGTGCACGTCCTAAACGAAGACATTCCAAAGAGCTTTTACCAAACTTTGCTAATGACGGCTTCAATGGACTCCAAAATAAGTTGTTTTACTATAGATGTGTGCCCAGTGCCAACGTGGAATAAACTACCAAGAGAAGTTGTATCCGCACAATCGATTAAGTCGTTTAAAGAGAAACTGAATGATGCATGGAAAAACCACCCACAAAAATTTGTTACAAGAGGAATGTGAAAGAAGATCGGTTAGAGGCCCACCGTGAGCCTAGCTTGTAAATCTGTATAATAATTGCCCCCGCAGGAGCGCAGCGACGAGGAGGCACTCATAGCTTCACGCATATATATTGGACTGGAATCTCGAATCTTTGCGTTTTTGTGTTTGTTTGTAATTTGATTTCCGGCCAATTAAGTGTTCCGCAAAAATATGGCGGTAAATTATACAGCGGTAAATGTTATACAAATTTTCATTATTAATACAATAATGACCGGTTAGTGAGGGCTGTACTGAGAAATATTGCCCGCGGTCAAGTAACGACCGAGCTTGCGAGGTTGTTGCGTTGACCGAGGGCAATATTTTCAGTACAGCCCGAAAAAAACCGGTCATTATTGTATTTGTTAACCGTTTCCTTCAACTTTGATTGATTTTTAGCGCTTTATCCAGGAAAAATAGCGAAATAAAGCAGAAAAAACAAGCGAAAAGAGATAAAAAACTGCTATAATTTCTGACGTCAGAAATAAAAAATGAGAGAAATGATGTCAACGCATTGTTCATTTTCCTTTGAAAAAGTGACGTCACAATGAATTTTCCTAACGACGGGCAACTCTGGACAATGTAGGCCCGTCGTCATGCAAAAAGAACCAATTGCATTGCGCAAAAAGCCATGTAGCCCGCTTCGAAAAAGTAACCGGTTAACAATACGTTATATGCTATTATATGCTATTACCATTATTATATATTACATTTCATATTTTGATTTAGCATTGAAAAGCTGAAGCTAGTGTTATAAATGCAAATTATAGAAAAAATTACACCATAACACGAATTACAATATTACTTTTGCAAATCAAAACAAACAAAATGGCAGACTGTTTATGACGATGAGCTGATTCTTTCGTCTTTGAATGGAAAAAGTGTTTTGTATGTCTAATTTTGTTTCTTGTCTTTAAAACTGAACTAGCCGTATTGTATAAGGGTTGCGAAGCGATCCAGACTCCACCTCAATTCGCAAGTTGCTAGCAAAATAAGAGACACTCTAAAAATCCCTCTAATCATGAACATATAAACCACTGGACGTCCATTTCATTGTAATTTTAACAAAGGCACGCTATTATTCTTTGAAGCGAGCTTCGTTGCCGCCAAAAATTTGAATTTTTCCGTCGTGGCTAACTTGACGGGTACCGACAAGATGGCGACATCCCCGTCAGGGAGATCGAGAAAAATGATGAAACTCACTGAAAACTTATAATTTTTAACATTTTGTTATATATTTTGGTTTATATGTTCATGCTCTAATAAAGCCGCTATAGAGACGGGTCGTAAGAGCCTTAATGCCCCAAACACACCACATAATCCACGGCGGCACAACACCCGTCGCCGCCCGCGCATCGCTCTTTTTTTCCTTCTACTTATTCTAGTGTAAATGGTGCCTTAATGAAATCGAACGATATTCGTCGAACGATCGAACATTTTTATTCGAATCACGAATCGTCTGTCGACGAAATCATCAAAACATAAAAATAAAACAAAAACAAAAATGTACAAAGATAGCTTGTTGGTTCTTGGGCAGTTTTGATTTATTTCTTGACAAATTCCGCAAATTTTGATTACCTCCACAATTCTTTATCATAGAATATCCACTTGGTTTTGCAAGGTAAGTTTCGTTCACTAAAAGAGCACTCCTCCCGCCCGTGCAACTTGCAGAAACCTCTCATTGATTGACCTTAATTGATACTTGATACTTGCTGTTAAGAGTCAAGGGATGATGAAGATCCTTTCTGTCACCGTTCAAACTAAATTTTTTCCATTTAACAGCAACATAAACATTTAAAACCGAAGAACCACTGCTTAGATTGCTTAGATGCGTGCCGCCCGCGCTGCAATTTGATCAACTTCAGATTCTAAGTCCGTGTTTCGGCTTCCGGTAATTTTGTTGCTGTTCACTGC
Organism: Clytia hemisphaerica; assembly: GCF_902728285.1. Taxonomy (NCBI): domain Eukaryota; kingdom Metazoa; phylum Cnidaria; class Hydrozoa; order Leptothecata; family Clytiidae; genus Clytia; species Clytia hemisphaerica. The sequence continues at coordinate 2,070,115 of NW_027104530.1, forward strand.
TAGGGTACACCATTTTAAAACGGCATTTTTTGCAGTCCTAGCTACCAAACCGAGAAAGTTTTCCTGGCTTCAAGCCAAACCATTCAAGGTCATTTTGATAAAATCATCGGTTTGAAGATGTGATTTATATAGCAAATTTTATAGCAAATTTTCGCCTGGGATAGAAGTTAAAGGTACGTGCACACAATATAGCAAAACTGCTTCGCTCATAAATTCGCTTCGCAATAAATACTCTAATTTAGTCAGAAGTTCATTTCAGCAATGATTTCAATTCTTTTTCCGGAATCTTTAGAAAGAAAGAAGAAATTTGCTCAAGTTTTCAAATGTACATTTGTTGATATTTTTGTTCAAACTGTAATTTATCTTTGTCTGTTATTTTATTATTAATAACTACCTTTATTGTTTATAGAGCTTCTTGAGCTTTAAAGACCATTATATGGTCGTAACTCGGGAATGTCTTTCTTAACTTTTGAAGTTTGCAAAAAAACGCCACATAGGGGGAGGGCGTACGGGCCTTCGTAATACCGATATACCGATCACTTTTTCTCTCAATTACCGATATACCGATAAATTTTTCGTTCAAATATCGATCAATTTCTCCCAATTTTTCAGGTACTTATCTCCCGGAGGGGGTACTTAGGCAAATATGGGTGCTGGGTATGTGTGGACGATAAAGGTTGGGTTTGTCACCATCCAAAATCTCTCTAACGATTACCAAACAGTAGCGTGGTGGGTAGACCAAGGATGGGCAGGCAAAAGTAGAATTTTGGCTTACGGGCTCTGACCATAGTCAGAAAATAGATTTTAGTATCTGAACATAAAAGTTATGTTTTAGATTCTTTTTATTGCCTTTAGAAATTGATGCTTTTTAATCAAACCCCTTAAGAGTAATTAAGAACTGAATTGCAAAAATGACGTTATGAACTTTAAAAAGACGTTAACAATATGTTGCATCACCTTCTTTTATAAAAAGTGCTAAGTTTTAATGGGTAATTAACCTTTTTGTTTCGAACTTTTTTCAAACTGTCCGCAAATAATTGAACTATTTTAAATTGAAAATTTTTCTAAAAAGATGTGTCAAAAGTTATGACTGTTTTTTTAAGCAAAATCCAGATGAAAAATTGATGAAAAACCACTATTTTGAAGATTTCGAGACAAAGAAGCATTTACAAAAATTTTCCGCAAAAATTTTTATTGTTCGGTAAAAGATACACCAACTACTACGAAAAATTTTTCAAAATGTTTTTTCTTCGCCGAAATTGAGCTCTTCAAAGTTGAAATACTCTCCCTCGCAAAAGTCTTCATTTTCTTCTTCATCAAATTTTTTCTAATGCAATTTTTGAATTTTCAGATTCAGGAATAATTTGTCTAACATAAAATGTATAACATGCCATAGTTTTGTTGGTTACATCAGTCAGAAAACACATTTTAAATACGGAAATTATGAAAAATTCACTATGGTCAGAGCCCTTAAGGCACCTTGTATGCTTATTCTGGCGCCCATTTTTTGGTTGCATTCGTATACCAAAAATTGAAGTTAAAATTCAGGTCATTTTAGAAACATTTAGGAAATGCGAGCGAAGCGAGCAAGAAAAAATTGCGACATTGCTCATCGAGATGGATTGAGTAAAGCCAATTACAGTATAATGACATTGAACAAAATTTTTGACAAAAAAGAACAAAAAACACAACCATGGTCATGCTTCTCTATTAGTCAGTGGAAAAAGTTAACTCTGTTTGACGCGAGCGAAAAATCTTTCAAAAACAGAGCTTAAATTTGCCCAAAAGTTTAGCTAGATTAGCTTAATTATTAATTTAGCTAAATTTAATACTATCTCTAGATCAAAAAATTGAAGGAAGCTAGTGCGTGCGAATGAAGCAAGAAAATAATTGTGAGTTTTTGTTTTGCATATTGTTTTCACCAAATTGGTCGTGGGGCGCAGTTAGATCTCCCTTCAAAAACGTCATATAACTTAATTGCGAGCGCAGGGAACAAAATGAATTTCATGATTTTTCAAGTTATTTGTCTTTGGGCGCAATTTAAAGCGTATTTTAGGGTAATTTTAAGAGTTGGGCGTTCAAAACTCCACTTGGGGAGGCACCAAAATGGATCGTTTAGAGAGCGTCAACTGTATTCACGGCAGGAAAATGTGTCAAGCAGACCCCTGGCTGAGGCTCTTGCCTTATCAAAATTGCAGCCATGATTCTTAAAATTGGCGTCCCCGAGTGTTCCTTAATTTGTACTAATTTACGTGCGAGTTTTTAGAACATATCGTTCATACATTCACATGGAAAAGGAGGCTTTGGCCATACGGAAAATTTTTGAAAGTCATCCGCAACCATATAGCATAAACCTTAAAAAAGCGATGAGAATTTGATACTTATTAAGAAGAATTCGAAGAGGCTAGTGCGAGCGAAGCGAGCAAAAAAATTGAGATATTTTGTTTTAAATATTGTGTATTCACCAAATTGGTGAACACAAGTTGTGTATTGCGAATGAAGCGAGCGAAAAACATTGCAAGATTTTAAAATTTATTCCACCAAAATTGGTTTTGGAGCGCAATGGCTCATGATCTTCGATATCAAGGAGGTGGTCGATACCGATAGTTGATCAAAAATACCGAAATACCGACATAAAAAAGGGTCTTTTACCGATACGGAGATGGTCTTAAAATACCGATTACCGATCAATTTTTTCCTCTAATACCGATTTACCGATCTAAAAAAGGTCAATACCGATGTACCGATATCCCGTACGCCCCCCCCCCCCCCCAGAAGTCAGAATCGCTTCGCGTACTCTTCGCTTGAGAAAATGATTGACAAATTGAAATTTTTCACCCGCGCAAGAGTTCGCGGAGCATTCTCGGCTCAATCCTCGGACCGCGCTGAAAATGGTAGACTGAGCTGTGATAGATCATTTCGATGGAAGTTGTTGGAATGTTTACAAAGCTCTTGACAGAAAATCGGTTGTTTTATTGTCAATGATGACAGTGCGGTTATTAATTTTGTTAGATCTGACAAATTGATGTTTATAAGTGCACTTTATAGTTTTGATTCCCATTGAAGAATCATATTCTGGTTTTCAGGTTATTAGATGCTGGTTTAGAGCTTTAGGTCTACATTGTATGAATCCAAAATTGAATGTGAATCAATGTAAACAAACTTTATTTTTGGTCTTCAAAATAGATTTACCTCACTTAGAGTGGTTTCACTGTTTGTTCAGTGTGGTAAATCTATTTGGAAAACATGAAAAAAGTTTGTATGGGCACACATTCAACTTTTTCAGTTGTGATAGCCTACGTAATAACTTGCGCTCCAGTAGTTTGGTGAAATAGCTCCAATTCTGGCTTTCCAAGTTAGGAGGGACCTTCCCGAAGGCATTTAACGGTGGTTAGACTAGGCACACAGACAGTCGTACAAAAACACCATAAAGTGAAAGTATATAGCTATAAACTCAAAAAGTCTAGCTTCCTGAAGGCACGTCTCTTCATTGTCTGTGCTGCGATTATCTTAATGGATTCAATCCTTTCAGCTTGGAGAAAAGATTGCATCATGAAAAAGTACTATGCACTTTAAAAAAAATTAGGCGCGTTTCAACTTTTCTCGACTGTACGTCTGAATGGACCACAATGGCATTCCTTTATTTTTCTTTTGACCAACAACATAAAAGATTTTGCTTGAGAAGTGCAATCATAGTATCTTATACTATGGTGCAATCACAGCGTAGGCGAGTGGAGTCCGGGCCTTAGCTAGGATTGGTTTCTATTTCGCCCTATTTAAGATGGCGCAGAACTGTTTATTAGGCAAAGTAGCAATAGAGAATCAATCAATCAATCAATCAATCAATAATTAAATCAATCAATAATCAAATCAATTATTTATTCCTGCTTATTTTTTATGTTTCAATCTCTAAAGCATTAAAAGCTTTATAAGTGCATGAAGTGACCTTTCAGTGGGGGCATTTAGTGAAAGCTATGACTAGTAATAATAATAATATTAATTTTTACGTCTTCTGAACTTCACTGAGGTAGTGCTAAATTAAGGAAAGTGTTTTTATCACATAGAGCAAATTGTCGGCAGTTCTACGAGAATTTACATTATTTCAGATATAAAGGAAGTGCTTACAATTCACAAACATAAATTTTGATGGATTTTCTGTTGTTCAAGATCATAGAAATAAAAGGTTGACAAGTTTTCATATATTTAGGACGAGAAGTCACTCCCTCTAGGTAGGAAAAATAAAAGACAACCTCCCCAGGCTATTTGAAAGACATCTACCCTGATACAAAATGGGTCAGGTTTCCATGAAATATACTAAGGAAGTTGATGTGACACTCGAGATGCAAAAGAGATGCATCTCCTGACTCGATTCTAGCAACACCTTGTTTTGGGTATGTAAGATAGACTATGTAGGATAGAGCTGTGGTGTTGTTCATCTGAAGATGGATACACCTAACTTTGAAGGGGCCGTGTAAATGTTTTTATATTGCTAACAGAGCTGCTTTCAATTCTAGAATCTTTATATGCAGTCCACTCTCTTCCATTGACCATGGCCCTCCTGTTTGTTTCCACTGGCAATCTACTCCCCAGCCTTTCTTGGATGCATCTGTAGACATGAACAAGTCTGAATTTTTCATTGACAGAGACTTTCCATTTGACAACTTTAGGTTCTCCTTTCGGGAAAAAATTTTCGAAATTTACATGACGTCAGCAGGAATTGGGAAAAAAAGAAAAACCCTATTTTTTGCTGACGTAATCAGAATTTCGAATTTTTTATCTTCAAATGATCGAACTTAGTGAGATACATCCGATACATCTTTGGTGAAAGTTTGAAGACGATTGGATAATCAAACTTGAGAAATTCAATTTTTAGTTTTTATGACGTCATCGATTATGATGATCTGACTATTTCATTAAGTAAGTAAATAACTACTGACAAATATACTGTATCCCTGCAAAATTGTTCTATTGTTTTATAAAATTAGCCAAATAAGATTCGCTTCCACATTCACATTGACATGCAGTCATCATTTCATAATCCTTATCTTCTGTGCTTCCATCAGGCTTTGTCTTACGAAGAGGAATAACAACACTTTTCTGGAGACAATAGCCTTCACCACTAAGACAAGTACCATGAAGATTTTGGTCTTCTTTACATTCAAATTCAACAGTCCTTCGTGGGAAACTGAAAAAAAATGTAAAATCGTTAAAGAATTATTCCAGAAGCCGGCTTACTACTAAAGAGACCCTTAAAGGTTTTATTTTTACATAAGTGTTCCAGTCATATCAGACACATATTTCATATCAGGACATGTCTGCCTATTGTTATATTATGATGATGTAAGCAAAAAATAGTTTTTCTTTTTCTCTTTCTGATCAATCTTGCTCCACATCCTTGTTAATCCAATGTGAAAAAGCTTGCGTTCTTATTTAAAAACAAAACCTTTAAAAATTGCAAACAACAACGCCTGCAACACCGGTGGAGAATAGCTTGTAAATTAAAATTGATGAGTAAGCAAACAATATCACTCTTTTTTAAAAACAAAGCATTTAAAGAGACAACATTGGTTAAAGGAAACCAACTACCACATATATAATATTGAATCTAATGCTACCTTTGTTTTCCTGTTATTAATCTTTCGATATTTGGCGGTTAATATTATTTTCTGTCTTCACGCGATCTGCGCAATTTTCAATCCCACATAGGATATAATCGATCATCAAGGGCTAAAAAACTTTCTTCGAATTACAGAAAGTTTCGATATACAGAGAGTAATTTAAACCACTTAGCTGAGGGGACTAATAGTTTAGTACGCGAAAACTGAAATAGAAATATTTGAATAATATAGGTTCGAATTTAGGAGAAAGTCGGATGTATCTCATTGTAACTTACACGTTAACCCCATGGTCATAAGTTACTGCACAGTACGAACATAATGTCAGTGTGTAAGATTTGGAACCACGATGTCCTTTGGTAAGACAATGTCGGCTCATTTCATGTCGGCCGTCACTGACGTCAATGACGAAGAGGAGTAGTAAGCAAACTAAATGAACCTAGAAAGAAAAGAGATATTAGGCTTTTACCCCGGTGGGGGTTGGTATTGAGGCAAAAAAATTTACGGGTATGTGCGAGTCATAAGCGTACCACGTTTCATACCTCAAAACTTCCTTCAAAGAGGTACAATTTCATGGATTAGTCTCTCAAAGAGTCTGAATAATCACTAAAAATCTCAAAGGGTCTCGAAAAAAACTTTTCTCTCAAAGGGTCGATTTTCGATTTTTGGCTTGGATACAACCGTCACCTCGCAAACTTTTACCGTGGATTTATCATAGAGCTCTGGATAAACATCAAATAAAACGGTGGAGAGCGACCATTGTATTTCCATTCTTTCAGAAAACAATCAATGTTCTAGCTTTGTCCGCTAAGGACAACTGTCATGGCGGCTCGAAGGTCCCTGATTTTGAAAAATGATTAATAATCCCATTTCTAAAAAGTCCTGTAACCTCTTGTTTTTGTATATTTACCCGATGCAACTTTGAAAATGAAAGCAAGAAAGCTTAACGAATACATTTATGAAATTAAATGTGAAAAAAACTTCATCAAACAAGAAAAATTGAGTAAAAAGCCTAGAATAACGCTGAAAATAAGGTTGGCAATATCTTTCCAATTTTTTCCTGGGAAGAGCTAGGATTGACATATGTTAGACTGGAGTATCTTGGCTTCATAGTGATTTGAAAATCTTTGATGCATTTGACTCTCTTGAGAGATCTTTAAGTCTCATTTGGGAATTGTATAGCTGTGTTTTGATGAAAAATGCAATAAAAAAAATTTACGAAAAATTATTAGTGAATGGAGGAGGGTGAACAATAATCTCATTACTGCGGACAAGGCTAGAACATGAGAAATCGATGAAAAAACTAGCTCGTTGTGTATCCAGAGTTCTATGATAAATCCATGCTTTTACTGAGGTTTTTGAATTACCCCAGATCAAAAGCTTTATGTTCTTATATTGTTTGTTCTTATAAAAAACGTCTAGTCACTTTCAAAGAGAAACCCGTCACCTGGTAAAGAACAGCATATATTCCGTACAAATGACTTAACGAGATCAATTTTCAGTCAATTTTACGCTCTAAACTTACCAAAAAGAGACGAGCCATTTCTTTTTTGATTTTCTCTAAAAATGTTAAGATTTTGAAACTTTACACTCCTACCTGTTAATTTGCGAAACAATAAACTTGTTCCTAAGTCAATATCAGGCGTTTAGAGGATTGGAATTCGTAGCTGTGCCAGTAACGTTTAATTATATTAACTACCAATAAGAAATCTTAGAATCTAATCATTGATTTCATTCGAAAATTCAACATCTTAGTTGAAAGGGTATTCAGGTAGACTAGAGTCTACTTCTGGCTGAACTTTGCTTTCTAATAATTTTTGATGACGCTGAGTCCAGTGAAGTAGAATAGGAAAATTTGACGAGGTTGCCATTTTGAAAATAAAATGTTTAAAATCCAAAAAGCTACTTGAAGTTGAAAAATATAATCATAAAAAAGAAGAGTTTTTTCAATCTTTCAAGATTAATAAGTTTGAAATATTGAAATTCTCAATTATTTTTGTCTTGCCTGAGCGAGTTTTATTTTTTTAAATTCAAAAATTTACTCTCTGTTACCTAATTGCCGTTCCCCTCATTAAAATTTTCCACCTAGGAGATTGTTATTCCAACCCCCTCCCCTTATTAATTTTTGGGAAAATGTTTTTGAAAGTCTCTTTTTTTGATAGTCTCCTTTTAAAAATTTTTCTTCAACCCAATTTTCTTCAATTTTTTTTCAACCCCTGCCCCACCCCCCCCCCCCCCCCCGACTATTAGGTACCCGAGAGTAGGCAAGAAGTACTAAGGCTGAATTTCTCTATTAAAACATAAACAGTAAAGTCATTATTAAAATCCTGGTCTGGCAAGATAGTACAGCTAGTAGAGTCTCTTTAACTGGAATCTCTATAATTCGAAAATCTCCTTAACTCGAACAAGTTTTTGTTCCCGTGCGTGCTCAAGTTATAAAGGCTCCATTCTGTATATTGTGTCGCCTTTACTGCCAAGTTTTATTCTCTCATAGATGAACAGCAAAGTTGAGATTTGCATACAATACCGGCCATAATATTTGAGAAAAAAGGGAAATTTCCACGAAATCTTATATAGCCACAATCGATTTGGAAGCGCTCTAACTTAGGCTGGAAGGGTAGATTTTCAACATGAGACTTTCGACTTCGGGCCTTCAGTCCAAGAATGGTCCATAATAGGGCTCAGAATATGGCCTGGAAGTCTATAAACCCCACCCAAATTGAAATATTCGATTAAATCTAACAAATAGCCCAAAAGCCACATTCTCGCCCGAACTTTAAGATACTAAAAACAAGGGATTAACCAAAATTCTCAATACGTTTTGACCGATATTGTATACTTTTTAATCGTGTTACCCAAATTCACCTCATGACAATGGCACAAGTTTCTTATCATGCTTAGGATCAAAACATATGCTGAATAAATCTATATACGAACGTAAATTCAGGGTCAGCATTTTATTAAAAAACAAAAATATATTACCGATGCAAAAATAGTATGTGGTTTTAGTGTGGTCGTGTTACAAAAATACAGGCTGTTTGTAGGAAAAAAATAAGATCTAGCTGAAACTTTCTCCAGACCTTCTCTATAGGATGCTTATACCTCAGGAAAAATTCCCCTAAAATCCCACTGGTGGAACATCCCTTTTTTGGGACATTTCTATTTTCCCCAGGCAAAATCCTAAGGGCGAGATTTTTTGAACATTTCAAACTTATTTCCAGACAATATCATGTATACCATTCGAAAGCTCTCGAAAAACTATATAGAAGACTTTTAAACGGTTATAGCAGATTTCCCTACCTAACTCGAGATATTTCATGCGCAAGTTCCACTTTTCGCCACACTTTGGTCAAAATTGACCATAAATAGCATCTTCTGCGTGAATTATCTTGAGTTAGGTAATGAAATCGGCTATCGTGTTTTACAGGATAGCTCTTTTTTAGCTTGCACGGCGGACGTTTGTTTCTTCCTATCGTGTCGGAGCTTTCAAACAATGTCAATTGAATTATCTGGTATTTCTTCTATTGACTATGTTTCAAACGATCAGCCGATGGCTCTGGCTTTAGGTATAAGGTAATGTCAGCGATAAAAAAGGAAAGTTGGTGGACCTGATGTGATGGTGGCAGACATCTTGAATTTCTCCCTGTTTCTTTAAATCTGTTTTATTCCAGTTATTAGCACAGTCCAGTAGTCCAATCGCACTACTTTTCTATAAACCCAACAATCCAGTGTGAGTTTGCTGAAAGGAAAACTAAACAATTTGAATCCTTTTTAGACATTGAGATTGATTTATATTTTCCAGCGAAACAGAACACAGACTGACAGAACAACAGTCTGACAGTTATTTATATAGTTTTTTCCATCATCGTTCTAACACTATTGATACAGAACAGCACACAGCTGACAATTAAAAGAATTTTTGAAACTGAACTAAAGTATAAAACAAGGCGCCCTATAAAAGGGAAATTCCATAAAGGAAAGTTTGCATTTTGCAAAAATCTATATATACAGTAGTTGACACTCTCTAATTCAAATTTCAAGGGATTCTCATCGAATACCACAGCATATTGAATATTGAGAAAGTCTCCCAAATCCCTAAAGTAAATATTGAATTATAGAGTAACACAGGAAGAAGAAGGCGAAGCGAAGGTTGATTATTGCGATTGGTTTTTGAACGTCGAATCAGTACAATAACCGAAGATCTTGCTGAAAATTTATATAAGTTTTTTGGAAGAAATCTTTGATATTTGCAATATTTGAGGAGTCAAATTTTGAGTTTCTAATTTGAACGCAACAAAATCGAACATTTGAATTTCAAAATATCTGGCATTTTTTTTGTTACTAGAAATCAAATAAGAGAGTGGTTTTTCAAAACCTTTAAAGTGACTTCAAATTTTTATCCAAAACGGGCTTATCAATAGTAGAAGAACGTCAAATTAGACAGTGTCAACTGTAATTACATTTTTTGCTTTTTGCTCCTAAAATAATTTGAAGATTTTTCACAGTATGGCAGAGGAAGACTTTGCGATTAATCTAGACACTGCATTGAATGTTGCACATTTCCGAAATTCAAGCAGGACAACTGGCAGTCGTACCTATTCTTGCGCTGTTGATTGCTTTCTTGAAATATGTTACCGCTTGCTTCTTCCAGAAATGAAAGCTAAAGTATCATATGAAAAATCAAGTGATTTTTTTAAGCTGCTTCAATTAAGTGGATCAATGGAAATTTCACTTGAAGATTACGATATGAAAAGTAATGCTTTTCGACTGCTGGATGAAATTAGGGAACCGGTATGGTCTAAGATTATTGAAAATTGTGGTACCTTTGTGAGAAGAAATAGCGACGCAGAGTTTCAAGAGATTTTTGGAAGTAATATTTTCAAAGAATTATCAGAAGAAGAGAGACATGTTTTTGAAACAAGTTTTTGCCACCGCAGGAAGCCTAAAGCTTCCGAGGATGGCATTCATAGCTTCACGCATAAGGAAGTTAGGCAATCATCTCATAATTTTGCGCGCGTTTTTCAGTATTTTAGTTCCGGTTAAATGGTGTACCTGTAACATTCTTAGCTTGACTGTATTCTTATTGTTTTATCATCATTAAAACACTTTTCCGGATTTGTTTTGATCTGATTACCCATTTTCAAAGCTCTCTATATGTCTTTTTTTATTACCTCAGGGAGTCGAATTAAGGGAAATTCCTTTTTTGTTGGGAAATTCCCTATTTAAACCACAAGTAGTTATTAACCGCTCTGAGCAACGCAAATTAGAAATTTTTATCCTTTCATAAACTTGTCGTTTGACTTCAGCTTGGTACAGTAGCGTTTAGTATGATATAAACTAATCGTTATATACCATTATTTTGGTAATAAAAGAGATGACAAAAAAAACAGATAAATAACTTATCTTATTTCTATTTAAGAGAAGGACACAAATTGCTAATTTTTGTAGACTAAATTTAGTTATTTCCAAATTCAACAACTTATTTGATCGTTCTTCTGCGGTGGCACTTTAATGAAAATTATGGCTAGTAAGAATACTTTTGCTCAGGTAAGAAAATGAAAATGGCTGTTACTTAGATTAAATTTTTGCCTTTTTTCGCGATTTTGGCTAAAAGCCTGTTTTTCAGGCCATTTGTGATATAAAACAAAAATTCTGAAAAATTAATATTCAGGTACTAGTCATACAAACATATCAAATCAAATTGGTTGAGAAATAAAGATGTTGCCTGGAAAATTCAAAGTAAATATTTTAAAAATCACAAATTATGGAAAGAAAATTAATTAAAATATAGTCACATATATTCCATTATACCCGAGTATGGATCAAACAAGGGAGCAAAAAAGAGTGCCCTCTTAAAGTGCAAGGATTTCAAAAATGCTTATATTTTTATGTATAATACTCACAACGTTATGTTTTCTACGGAACCACTCCCGTTTTTACAAGAAGCTAGAGAAATTGTTTAAGATTTGCCACTACTGACTAAAATTTGGGTGTTTAAATAGAAAACATTACGTAATAAAGATCATAAATTGAATCTATTAGATCAAGTTAGTTAAGAAGGATGTTTTTCGGCATTCACATTCACATCCGGTATGCATCGTATAGTAAATATTCTCCATGGTTCCATCAGCTTTCTTCTTCTGTATAAAGATGATGGTGCTCCTTTGTATACAATATCCTTCTCCTTGGAAACAAAACTTTTGATTGTTCTGGTCTGGTTTGCATTCAATTTCAGTTGTGTATCTTGGGAAACTGGGAGTAAAAAAGGTTCAATGTTAAATTGAGGAAGTACACCGTCGTATGGCATAAGATTCCACTTCCCAAACTAAAATTCTCCTAACTTTTCCAGCATTTTTCCGCGATTTTTCCGGGATAACCGACATGAATGTAAGGTATCTTGAGTTTATTAAAGAAACTACCTAGCTTTCCGAAGCTCATTTTTCAACTACCCAAATTCTTTTTCCGGTAGGAAAGTGACACTGGCTTCTTAGTGCAGGAAGTGACATCTTATGCAAAACAACGGTACTCAATCTTAATCGACAGGTCTATTACACATTTTTCTTTTATAAGAACAAACTATATAAGAACATAAGGCTTCGATAGCAAAAAAGTTAAAAACATTTTCTAAAGCATTGTGGACTCAACACCATATTTCTTAAGAAAATGGCCAAAATGACAAAAAATAAGAACATGTTGAGAACATTAAGAACATCTGAAGACTTTATTTTGGATGTTTTTACAAAAATCTTACTGGTTACTTCCGAGGTCATAATGTACAGAACAAACAGAACATAATATCATAGTATCGCCTCTTGCACCACGGTCTCCTTTGGTATAACAATGACGGCTTATTTCGTGTCGACTTTCACATAAGATAATACATGGCAGTAAGAAGATCGCTGTGACCTAAAAAAGAGGAATAATGAATTCTAGACAAAAGCTCTTGGAAGTTTAGAAGTGACTCCAAGTATACGTTTTTTTACTTTATAAGAACAATTTTATAAGAAAATGAGGCTGAAAACTGCCCAAAATATTTAAAACAAGTTAAAAAAAATTTAAAAGGGTCCAAGCGGTAAGTCTAATCACGATTAAACGCATTTCTTTGTCTTCAATCACGATCACTCAAATTCAGTAACAATCCAATGTGAAAAAGCTTGCGAGTTTAATTTGATGAGTATGCAACCGATATCACTCTTGTTCAAAAGCAAAACCTTTAAATCAAGAAAAGGAATAATAATGGAACTAACCATATTAAAACAAGCCATTTCGTTGCTGAATAAAACCAAAGGCTAAACCCGGAAGGATTCAAGTAAATTTGATTAGATGATTTCTTTCTACAAATTAAAAAGTTATATAAATTTTTGTCAAAATCACACTTCTTGCTTTAAAGCAGTGAAGTTAACCATAGACATATGAACAGTTAGAAAGACTCACAATAGCTATTTTCTTTTATTTTAACCGTACATGTTGAACTTGTGGTACATTAAAAAATTCTTTCCCTTTTGTTGAAATCTAGTCTACACAATACTCTTGTCTCCCGAATAGACGGGGGGGGGGTCCGAATAAGCAAATCTTGACAAGTTTAAGGTCTACACTGTAATGAAATATTGAATCATTCTAATTTAATTAGCGGGGGGGGGGGTCTTAATAAGAGCGGGGGATGGATTTTTTTCTTTTAACAATTAGCGGGGGACATCTATTCGGGAGACAAGAGTAGACAGCTCCAGGCTTTTAGGCCTTATTCTTGGTCTATAGGCACTGCTATAGGCGGCCACAATGCTGGACAAAAGGTTTGTAGACTTCTGCAATATTTGCAAAATACTTCAGTATCGATCAAAAACAAGTTCCCAAGAGGCTCTGGGTGCTTTCCAAACCTATCCAAACCTATCGAAAGTCTTTCAAAGTCACCCACTGCAGTCTAACCGCAAGGGCAAACCACAAGGGCTTGATTAACTGGCTTACACCAGTATCAAAACGCTGATTTTTTGCTTGTGGTTCCCTCAAAAGCAATTCAAAAGCAATGCAACGACTTCAAAAGTGTTTTTCTTAACTTCCATCCCCTTTCAGACACATTGAAGAGTCATTTTTTTCTATTTCTCATCATTTTTCACTGAAATTTCATTTGTCTACAACCTTTTGTCCGGCATTGCACTAGTGACCCTCACCGGGAATTTCTTATTAATAGATTTAAACATAATAGACAACTTTCACAAAAGATGTTTATCAATAGAAATTTCAAATAAAAGAATCTTTAAAACACAGCGATTTATCCAGAGGTTTTCAGTATTCAAAACAAGAGCAGTGCTCATTAGTCAAGCGTCCGAGATCCAGAATTGATATTATGCTCCTAATAGTAGAATTGAATAGAATTGAAAAGTGAATCGATTTTTAGTTAATCGATAGAACTTATCATGAGCTTATCTTAGCATTTTTCTGGGAGCATTTTCAGAAAAAGTCATTCTCACAGCTGGATAACCCTGAATTAGTAGTATCCGAAAATGGTATGGTTTGTTAACTTTCGATGTTCCGACCTTGAGATATTTCATTTTTAAGGTGGGTAAATATGCTGAAAAACTGCTGAATCAGCAAAAAATATCGATAATTTTATTTAAACCAAAATATCTTGAGATCTAGACATCGAAAACTGACAAACCATACCATTTTTGGATACTTCTAATTCAGGGCTATCCAGCCGTGAGAATGATTTTTTCTGAAAATCCCTCTAGGAAAATGCTGACGTCATCGGAAAACGCCAAAAACATAGATTTTTCGCCTTAAAAATGCCATTTCTCGGCACCAGGTGGTCGAAACTTAACAAATAACCCCATTTTCTTTATCTACTTTTCACGCTGAATCCGTTGGTAGCCTCAGATATTTGATTTTCAGACTTAAAAAAAAAACCGTTAGTAAAATGTCCCTTGATAAGTATCAATTCACTCAAAAACTGCAGGAGATTCGAAGGGCAATTTTTTTTGTCAACTCTAGAACCTATTTTCTTATTTGGCACCTTTAAAGAGAGCAATTAATCGTTAATTGCATCGTGTAGAGAGCAATTAATCGTTAATTGCATCCTGTAGAGAGCAATTAATCGTTAATTACACTCTCGAAGGGGCGCCAATTTCTTCAAAATTGAGTTTTTAATATTTTTCAAAGACTTACTTGATTTCCACGTAATCAAGCAACCCTAGATTGAAAAAAATTAATTAAAAAAGTATCGCACTAAATTATGCAAAAAAAGAAAATAAAGAGAAATAGCTAAACATTAAAATTTGGAGGTAAGCTAACAATATATTCTCTAGCCTTTTTGAAGCCCTTTGTAGTTAAGAAGAGAAAACGAACAACCTCGAAAACTAAAGTGTTATATTCAAGTATGAATATCTACGGTGGCCGAGAAGGGCAAAAATCTTACTTTCTTTTATTTGGGGATTCTTTCTTTTTTGAGGGGAACTTTATTTTTTTTGAGGGAATCTTTATTACACGCTTTTTTTATAAGAATACACTTTATAAGAATGTCCATGATAAAAATGGCCAAAAAACTAAGAATATGCTAAGAATATCACCATCATGGAATTTTGCTAAGAATGCCATTTTCAATTATAAATCATCAATTATCCCCAAGTTAGGCTCACTCCTTTTACAAAAGTGCCATTTTATGCTTGAGACGTATGTACTAAATCTAGTATAAATTAGGATCCTAACCTAAGAATTTGATGTAAGAATATTTTAGGATGATTTTCCCAAAAAAAGTTAAGAATATCCATAATGAAATGGATTTACACCATTCTTATAAAAAAAAGCGTGTATTGTTCGAATCTTTAACTTTGAGGGAATCTTTAATTTTTTGGGGAATCTTTTTTTTTCGAATCTTTAACTTTGGAGG
Source organism: Clytia hemisphaerica (assembly GCF_902728285.1). Classification (NCBI taxonomy): domain Eukaryota; kingdom Metazoa; phylum Cnidaria; class Hydrozoa; order Leptothecata; family Clytiidae; genus Clytia; species Clytia hemisphaerica. The sequence goes on from NW_027104530.1 coordinate 2,085,610, forward strand.
AATCTTTTTTTATACGAGGGAATGTTTTTTTGAGCCATGACTTTTAAATTTTCTCTCATTCGGTACCGTAATAATTGATATTACTGTTACTTATCAAAATGGTAAAAATTTTCAATTTTCATTTTGAATCACGTGGGACATTTTCTGCAATTCAATACCATTTGCTAGTTGAAGACGTTTGAAATGGAGCATCAACGTTGCATCAATGACATAATTTATGCGTAAAAAATGTTGTTTATGCGCAAAAGATAATGATTCTAACAGAATCGCTTTGGGACATATTGTTCTCGAAAAACAATATAAGAGGGTTGATCTCAAAGGTACGGGAAATATATTGTATTATGTTTTGACTGGCCACTTTTTAGAGACTCGTTTTCCAAATCGGGCTCCGGCTCCTGACCTTGTCTTGTTCTGCAGGAAAGAGACAGTGGAATCTCAGGCGGAACAACGGTATGTGCTAAATTAGGACCGTTTCGAAAGCTCTTAGATAAAAGGCATTGACTTTTTAGAGACTCGTTTTACAATTCGGGCTCCGGCTCCTGACCTTGTCTTGTTCTGCAGGAAAGAGACAGTGGAATCTCAGGCGGAACAACGGTATGTGCTAAATAGGACCGTTTCGAAAGCTCTTAGATAAAAGGCATTGATAAAGAAAATATGAAGAACAAGACTTTGCCATTTCTACAGGACTCTAAAAACACCAAATTTCTTCAGAAATTGCACAAAAATACTCCCAAATGATGATGATAAGAACATTTTAAGAACGTTTTTAGCCTTAAAACTAAAAAAGTTAAAAAGTATTAAAAAGTTAAATTGGATGCGTAAAAGTACAGTTAACACGAAAACAGGGCTCGTAATGATTCTGAGATACTTCTCAAGTTTATCGTTCGCTGTGTTCAAGTCCTGCTGTGTCATTTCCCAAGAGATTTTATCAATTTTTTTGTGTCCTCGCTGCATTTAAAATGTTCACCAGGTTTTTCACCTTTATTGTTACGTAAAGTCAAATCTGCATCAAAATCAACCAAATACTCTAAAGTTTTTAGTTTATTGAAATATGCCGCCATGTGCAGGGGCGTGTCTTGGCGTACTGAATCGACAGCATTAATGATGGATGGATCTTTGATGTTTTGGTGTTTTGATAATGTTGTTAACATCGTAAGAGCTTCATCATCTGCACCATGTATTACAATGCGATGGATTATATTTCGATCATAGATACCAACAACTGATATATCTTGATTATATTCTGGTAAAGAAGAATATTAACAGCTGTGATTCAAAGTTAGAGCGAAAGTTAGAACATTTGGTTACGGTGCAGAAAATCATAGGTCCTGTGTGCGACTGATTGTCTAAAAATGTCGTATAGTTGATGCTCTCTAATTCGATTTTCCAGGGGAAAAGACTTTTTGTCGAATAAGGGAGCGCTTCGAATAGTAGAATGTCGTTCATGAGAGTTTCTTGTTGACGTTGACTTTTAATATTATTGAAGCGTATCGAATAGTAGAACGTCGAATAACACAGTGTCAACCGTATTTAAAAAAAAAGGCCGTGGGAAATACTATTCATGGTAAGAGAGAGCAACAGTGTAAAGGAAGTATTTGGCTACGGTGACAATAAGAGTTCAATTCCTGTTGGGTCTTACCAAGATCTTGTAGAAAAGTACTTGGACGGCTATAAAACAACTTCCCGAAGTACAGGTCTTCAGCATAACTAACCCAGTAACCCATTTAACAACGGACAATTTCAAAAATGAAAGTAATAAAACATTGTGGTTCAAATAAAAGGATGTGATATCAGTACATCAAAATTCCATCACACGGATAGTTGATTGACCAAAATAAAGCTCTAAAGGAGCGGGCCAATATATCCATCGGAGAGGAATGATATTTAACCTTTGATGTGTCGCATCCCCAGTTTGGTGTAACTACCCTTGCGCGTAAACTTGAAAAAATTTCGGTTGGACCCACCAATCGCGCCGAAAACGAGGGCTGGGGTTCATGCCTCTCGCTGCGGATTCCTTGACGCGGTCTGGCAAAATTCCGTAATTTAAATATTCTAGATGTTAAAAATTTTCCCGATCTTCAGAGCTTTATGGCGTGTCGGATAAAAATTTCTGCATCTTGGTGTCAAATAACCTACCAGCCAGTTTTGGAAAAGTTTCAGCCCATGTTCTGGACCATGCGGACTCCATTAATAAAGTAGTTTTATTTCTTTTTGTTCGCAACGAATTGATCAAATGTGGATTGTGTTCCAGAAGTTCTTCAAATTTCTTGAAATTGTCTTCAATTATCAAGTCGTCCACTTCTAAAAAAACGTTATTCAAGAAAACACTCAAACAAACTTTCTGGTCCTCTCAGTTAAAAATTCCTTGTAATCCTTACTGCATAAATCGAAATTTCCTTGACTCGAACAAATTTGTTTTCCCGATTCCTTGAAATGATAAGTCCTTTGAATCCGTCAATTGAATTTTCCATTTTTGTCATTGTCAACAATGAGGCTCAAAATTGTCAAATAGACTAAGAACTATGCTGACCCTATAATTCTTAAATTTCATGCAATTTCGGTGCTTAAGCCGAAAAATTCTGGTTTGTTGCTTAAAATATGTCAATCCTAGCCTAAATAAGAACAGGATATAAACAATTTGAGGCTCAAAGTGCCAAAAATACTAAAGCAACTGAGCCTCAACAAAAATTTACTGGTTCTTATAAAACAAGAGAGTATTTTACTGACCATGAAAAGTGTAATTTTGTCCTGACTGATCTTCAATTTCATGATATATATTTCCATCCCAAATTCTGTAAATGAAAGTGAAATAGTGGATGCATGAAACAATAATGCCAATTTTAAAACTCTTCAAAGAACATTTCTAAATTTTTACATCTATTTGAGGCCTGGAAACCTGAGTTAAAAAAGGGACTTCTTTTGGTTTTGGTTGGATTGGTTTTCGAAGGGATAATTCTTACAGAGCACCATATTTTGCCGTTTGTCTATCCATCCTTTATTTCTTTGCCATGGATGTTGCCATCACATATCTTTCACATTTTGTAAATTTTGTATTTTCATTATTTGTGATCTAAAGAGAGAGTGAAAAAATTTGTCATTTCTTTTAAAAAGTTTCGTACATGACTATCATTTACTATAGAACATGGATCACAATCATCCTAACTGACCAGAAGATTTTTCAAAGTAATTTAATCATGGAAAAATGAACGTAACAAGAGTCCTTGAGTTTTAAAACCTATTTAGACCCCCTGAAACCCTTAAACTCTTGAAGATACTCCTAATTTTTCATAAAGCTTATTATATTCTGTATTAGATTTAAGATTACACACTTTATTTCAAGATTTATTCAAAAAGCCAAAACCTAAGAACAAACTAAGAACAATACCAAACTCATATTTTCTGAAATGGTTTATAAAATGTCGATTCTTAAGTGACTTGTAAGCATATTAAGAACAATTTGAGAAAATTTAACTCTATCTAAACTCAAGAAAAAAGAGCCTCGGTTATAACTTAATGGCTCTATTATTAAAAAGCCTGTATTAACAACCTCGTGTTGTTGGGGCAAATTTCTGCCTAAAATATCTTAATCCAAATGAAAATTGAGTTCAAAAAAGGGCAAATGAAAAAAATATTTTGTAATTGTATGATAATAGCATTATAAAAATAATCTATTTTGTTATTTGTGTTATCTACATATAATATTCTTAATTCACAAAATATCTCTAAATGATGTTATAACATCATAACATCAATATAAATATGTTATACAAAATTTTCATAAAATTTCATGTCGATTGATAGTAAAATTTCACGTACAAAAACATAAAAGACTGGATTGACAGAGACTCTAGCTAGGATATAACTTTAGTCTTAGACCAATAATGTTATTTTTAAGATATTTTGTTTCCGTCAGTGATTTCCAGGGGGTTATTATTTCAAGTCTCAAAATTATATACCCAATACCATGCTATTTTCGAAAGAAAAGCTCTCTATAAGAGAGGTAGGTAGAAAATGGCAAATACAAAAATAAATCACTACAAAAAGGGTGTGAAATGAAAAATTCAACATTTTTTAGAGACTAAAAATCCTATTCATCCAGGATATCATAATGTCAGATCATCGATTAGATAGCTCGATAATTTCCAGGGTCCCGGCATTCCAAATGTTCTAGACTAAACTGTAAGCAAACTCAGAAATAAATCTCTTCAAGCCTGTTGAGTGTTGTGAAATTAGACAACAACCTCCTTTTAGGAGACCCCGACCAGGTTTCCTGAACGTGGATCTATCGTTATACGAACATTACGTATTACATTACATATTCTTGAATGTTCATACTTTAATGTTGGATGTGTAACAAGTATAATTTAACAAACCCTGATGAACTCGAATCCAATCCCCTTGTTGCGTTAGAGGGTTCATAGGTGTAACGGATCCTAAATCCTAGACTTCATTTGGGTTAATCAGGACGGATTGCGCTCGCTGCCGTAAAAAACTCCATTTAGTAAGAAGTAAATCCTCTAAAGAAAGTCATTATCAGAGCGCCGGTGGTCTTGATTGATTACCCATGATCCCTTTCGATTGGGAAATTGTCAATTCTAACCTATTTTATCGTTAATTAGATCAACTTCACCATTATGACACACATTAAATCAATCCACATGTTCAGCTCTCATTATGAGTCTTAGTTTTTCGATCAGAAATTTCTTGTCTTGACCAGCCTATAAGAAAATCACCAAATATCAAAAGAGTAGGGGACCTAATATTTTGAAAAGCAAAATTTGCTAAAATTTTACCCTAAAGAAAGCCTTTTTTAAATAAACAATTGACAGATGTCACGGAACTCCAGACTTGGCCCCCTACTAACATACGGTAACTTAACATTTAGCACTACAAAGGCCACTGTGACAAGCATGTAAGACATTCTAGCATATAGGTCTTTTGCAAATAAACTTCTCAGTTGTTTTCACGGCATTAGCTCTCTTGAATTAGCCTAATTTTCAAGAAAACTGCGATCGCGCGATCGTTTCTACCCTAAAAAATCATTTTCAGTATTTGTCTATTTAAGTTGATGTAGAGCATTTAATGCACTTACCAATGCTAATTGCTGTTTCAGTAATTGAATTTTCTTTTCGTTTGATACTTTCCTCATTCGGAAGTAATATGATAACAGTCTAAAATAAAAGAGAAAACAATCTAGTATCATGGTCAAAATATATTAACAATTTAGTGTATTTTAACGTTTTCAGCATTCAAAGTTTGGGTGAGAATCGCTATATTGCACTTTCACTTTCTTTCATTGAACATTTCGTTTTTGGAGGAGTTCAGTGGCTTTTAGGCTATATTCCAAGTCTTATTGGAGCAAACTTGAGCTTTTAAATCCTGAGATCCTAAGGTCCTATCGTGAAGTCGGGTAACTTGCATCAGTGGCTAAAATGGCTAAAATGCATAGCCCTCAAATTAATGACCTGGCTGGTCATTAAAATACAAAGTTAAATCAAAACAAAAATGGTAGAGTAGAGATGCGAGCGGAGCTGCGTAGTAGAAATTTTTCTGCTTTGATTGGTCAGCAGTTTGAGGGCTATGCATATTAGCCTCCACTAATGCAAGTTTCCCGACGAAGTCTCATGTTAAAACTCAGAGTTAAAAATCTACTTTCCAACTGCAGTTTAAGGCGCTTAAAAATCATTTGTGGTGTTTAAAATTTTGCAGAGAAATCCCCTTTGTCTCAAATATTTGATTGTAATAACCAGGATTTACTAAAAGACTCAGTCACCTAAGCTTTCGTCTGATAACAAGCTTATCGAAATGATCCAGAGAGACATAATACTTTTGAAGTTAATTAATAAACCCCTGTGTCACAGAACCGGACGTGTGACCCTTTACCTACTGGAAGATTACCCATTTAAAAATCGATGGAGAAAAATTGCACTCCAAAACCATCCCCACTGATCCCTTTTGAGATTTCGGTAGAAATTTCAGAAAGTTCCATCGGGGCTGTGAGACAGGGGTGTATTAATGTTAAACGATCTTTTCCCAGTTGCCTTTTTGAACATGTAAAAATCGACTCTTTGGAGCCAATTAAATTGCTGGGTTTTTTAAGCCACCGATATAAGGATGTGTGGTAAACTTACCCCATAAAGAACAGAATAGCAGCGATGACAGGTAAAGAAGATAAAGAGTTGACTATTTTTCGGATAGTTGTTGGTGTTTCATTGATGATGTCAGAAACGATATCGTATATTCGTTCTTGACCTCTATGTAATAGTGAAAAAAATAGAAGAAAGATTTACATCGGGGTGTTAAGGTCCCTTTTCTTTATGCTATTAAAACTTAATTAGTCTTACTATTTGTCTTTCTAAGAAGGAGGATCCCAAGCCGGGTCAAACCAAAAACTTTGAAAAATTATATTTGAATAGAATAAGAATAACTCGAGGAAAACCTTCGGATGAATAGCTAAAGGTGAAGGAAGAGGGGCTTTCTTGTGGCTCCCGAATGAGGTGACAAACTTTAATAAAGAAGCTTTTATTATTTTCTGAGGATTGCGTTACGAAATAATTTCCGAGTTAACATAATAGATTTTGTGGGAAGGAAGCACTGAGCGAAAAGAAATTTCTTCTGACTGACATCAATTTTAGACAAATTCAAATCGAAATTTTTTACCTGAAAGGACCACATATTGTCGATGGTTTTAATCTAGAATGAGAAAAATAAATTCACAAAAATTTGATTCCAAACATAGATTTCTTTAAAGCCCGAAGGGCTTAGATATCGTGTTTTAAGCTCTTCCAAGAAAAAAAAGTGAATATCACAAAAAATATTGCTGCTATTGTTTTCGAAAACCTACGAAGCTTCTTATTGGTCAAGCGCTGAAATTCTATTCTAATGTCATGTGACCTAGGTAGGATTTCCTATCTAGCACGACATCTGTCCCTTCGGGCTTTATAGAATTATGATTCAAAATTGGCTGACTGTATGAACGTCAGTTGAACGTTGTGTCCGTTGCAATCACGCATCTCGATTATTTGACAGGAAGAAGATTTCTAGTAACGACGGTTGTCGTCTGAAAAATGCACAAAGATGGCGGAAAAAATTCAGGAAAATAATCAAAAATCACCATCAATAAACGACTTTTGCAGCCCGTCAAAGTGCATCATAAATGAAGAAAACGCACCAAAAGATACCCTACAATGCAGGAAGTGCCACCGTTTAGTCCATTATCTTTGTACAGAACTGCCACTTTACCAAATCCAGATATGCTTGTCATACAAATCAAGAAGTTTCCAGTGTCAAAACTGTACCAAAATCGCACCACATGTAATGGAAAGGTATAATTCAAATGAAACATCAAAAATTGAAGGATTCAAAAACGAAATCAAAGCCTGTGAGAATATAATGAAAAGGCAGGACGAAGAAATAAACCATTTGAAAGCACAGGACGTCGATGTTATGGTCAACGAAATGAAAGAAACTATTGACACCAGAATAACCACGCTTGAAAAGAAGATTGAAAACATCATCGAAAAGAAAGAAGAGGAAAGACCACCAATGAGCTACGCTAAAATCACATCCAAACAGATCGAGAAAAACATTGGAGATGCAATTCGAAAAGAGAAGCAGGAGGAGCAGCTGATTCGATCGACAGCACGCAACCTAATTTTTCATGGGATAGATGAATCGACAGATGAATCTGAAGAAGAAACGAAAATCAAGGACGAAGAATTTATCCATGAGAAAATTATTGGTAAGCGGCTCCATCTGAGGAATATAAAGATTACCGAGACGCAGCGGATCGGGAAATTTACGAAAGAAAGAGAAGATAAAGCGAGATACCGACCAATCAAAGTCATATTTACGAACGAAGAGGACAAGAACACAGTGTTGCAAGCAATAACAAGTGATACTTTTATGGACCTACCTGGTTATGCATTTAACACATTTATAATTGATATCTACGTGACGTGACCGTTAAACAATCATTCAGAACACAAATAGTGACGATAAAATTAGTCGTTTGTTTCTTATAAAAAAAACGTGCATGCTCTTGAAATATTCTTTTAGATTAAAGACTTTGTGAGCAAAAAAAACATCTATCTCATAAAAAAATTGAGTAATTTGACTAAGAACATTGATGTATGCTTATTAATAGTGGTTCTTATAGATAAACATGCGTTTTTTCAGCCAACAAAATTTTTTTGCAAAAATATGCTTGCTTATTTTTTTTCTTCGAAAATCGGGTTCCGTCACATTTCGGCCATTACCATTTTGCACCTTTGTACCAAAAATCAAAAAATTCCTATGATTCGATCCCGAGAAAAGTTGGTAACAGACGGACGGACGGACGGACGAACACAGGTTAATTTATAGGACCTCCAGGTAGGTCCAACAAAAGCAAAAGGCTTTCCTTACCGAGTGACAGAGGACTAGACCAAAAATAAAAGACAAAAATAATCAAAGAATGGTGTAAGGAAGCCGAAAAAATGAATGCTAAAATCAAAGGAGATAACACAAAATGGAAAGTCCGGGGGAGCCCGCGAAAAAAACTCTATTTCAAAAAGTTCATTGTAAAAAGTACGAGCAGTTTATAGAGGTCCATGTGTCTTCACGGTGGCCTGCATAACTGTAAAGCTTTATTATTATTATAGTAAGTAGTAAGTCTGCTTTTCGATTCACTTTGGGAGAAACTCAATGAGCAAATAATCTTTCGGTTATTCGAGCTCCCATATATTCGAAATTTTAGATGTTCAAACTTTTATTGTTCGAATTCTTTATATTAAAGTTTATTAAGGGACAGTTTAGTTGCTTTCAGTTATTCGAAGTAAATATTTCTATCGTCAAACATCGAAAAGCTAGGAGTCTCCGACCTATTCCCCGTGTATCCCAGGCTTTATTTACGTTACTGATTGACGCCAGCGTCAAAAAGCTGATAATAGCGAGGCTAAGCAAGTGTTTATTTAGACCGTTCAATGCAATATCATAGGCCTGTACATAAGATTTCACTTGCATGGTTTGCTTTGGCAAGTTATGTACAGGCCTACGGTATCGCACTTTACGGTCAAAATAAATCCGCGCTTAACCTCGCTAATATGCAGGGAACGAGGTTGGGAAGTCTTTTAAAGAATATGATATCTGTGGTTGAATTTCACTTACGTTTCGTCATCCATCATGATGTAACCAATGACAACCAGAGCTAGCATCAACATTAATGACAGTAAACAAAGAAACCATAGCAACATCTTGGACGCTTTGAAAGGACGAGTAGATGGTCTACAATTCCTTACTACGCTTACCTAAACGAAACAATCACAATTAATAATTATCTTTTCGCCTCTGTTGTTTGGAAGCTTGCACTGAAAACCATGAAGAGACTATTTTTGTTTTAAAGATAAGCTCGTTCATCCACTTTTTCAGTGGTCAAAGAAAAGTCTTTCATCTTGTTGGTCACCATGACTGGTCGACGAACGACTCTTCGGACAACCACACCTTGGTCGTCCTTGACGACAAAAAACAGACTCAACACGATAAATTAGCCCAGATTCTCAATATTTGACTGCTCTTTTTTTCTAAATTCTAAAGGGCGTAAAAGCCTCTTTTTATACTTTACTGAGACGAATCCGTTTGAGACAGATGAACTGTGAACATTGCTTCATTAAAACGAAGATCTGATGTTTCCATTGTGGTGCTATGCGCACTGGAAGCAAAAATGAGCAATTTCAATTACAGAGGGATTTAAAAATATATCAAAATATGGATTAAAGAAAACATAACAAAGAAACGAGGCTTACTGGAATAATGTTTTATACACCCAGTTAATCCGTTCTTACCTTTTTGACATAGAAAGTGATGAACAATTTTAAGACATTGATGAAAGGTAGTAAAGGACAATAGAATGTTCCAAGCCTGAATTGGTGATGAAGAATAGACAATTATAATTAGCATTAGAATTAGACCAGAATATAGTCTGACAGTCAAATATAAACGTTATGATCAAGAATAGCATATCCCCCAAGGATTTTGAACAAAAATAGCTAACAAATATATGTGAAATATCTTTAGAGAGAGAAAGCGAAATAATAAACTTTTGGCTCAGACTACTCTAACAGAAAACTTCCTTTCGTGAAGACCAAATTTCATAACAGTGTTTGAAAATAATCTACAATATATATGTAAGCCCCCCTTTAAACTATCCCCTTTATAAATTATCCCCCCTTCCTTCCTATCCCCCTTTTTCATTTTTTCGGAAGGTGCCATCCCCCCTTAAGAAAGGAGGGAAACAATTATTGTAGTAAGTAGCTCAGCCGATACCACAAAATTTCCCTTGAATGTACGTTTTGGATGTTATGAACGCTAGATAGATGTTGTTTCAATTTTCTGCGCACCGTCTATTGGTTGAACAAGTCACGACTCTTGACATTAATCCACCTGGCACAAATAATCTTAAAACAACGTATATCCATTGGTCTATTTGGTGACAGGAAAATTATCCCCCGGAATCCCCCTAGGAAATTGCTCCCCCATAGATTTCCAACTGGTAAAATTGGATGGGCACAATTCCCGGGGGCAAACTTTCTAGAGTCGATTTGTCCATCGCATCCAAGTAACATTAGCCTGATTGACCCCTAAGGGTTGAAATTTAACCCTTGCGAAAATGGTAATTATTGCACCATTCTACAATAAGTTTCTTTGCTGTCTTGAAATAATTTTGAAAAACAATTAATTGGAAAATATAAGTACATTTAAATATCTTTCCAATGATGCCAACCTTTTTACTATATGACAAACACTTGGGAAGTTACGGTAAAAAATAGATAGATATGAGCCCTCCGAATGCATTCGGGATGGGTCCGAACCACAAATGAGTAGGAATCACGGCGCTGACAGACACTGCGACTTGACAGACGCGAGCTGCCAAGCCATGGTGTATACCATGACACTCGAAGGACACTGGGAGAGCGATGCTCACGCGAGGCCAAACCTTAGGAGTGCCACGGCACGTCACAATGTGTGTCTAATCTACCCACACTCTTATATCAGAGTAATGGTACCCAATTCCCCTAAGTCTGTTCTTACCAGCATATTCCTTGACAATATATGAGGTTGAGTACATTCTTGGAGATATCGAAACCAGGGAGATGTTTGCTGCAACATTTCTTGGCAACAATACTGTAAGACGAAGAAGAGCGAGGTTAACTTTTGATAGATACAGTAAGTTGGTCTAATGTCGACATCCCATATCTATTTCCGACGTCCTCCTTTAAAGATGGGAAAAATAATAGGTCGGAATCACTGATCGAAAAAATATTTTTTGCTCTGCCTCTATTTAGTTTTTCCAAGTTTTTCTTCGATGTTGGAAGGGGGCGAATCGCTTTCTGCAATATCCCAAACCTACTTTCTAATGAATTCTTCGAAGAAAGTGGCCAGTAAAACAGCAATGAAATCGATGACTGCTAATTTGTAAAATGCTTGTCCGATGAAATTCTCCCAGCATTTCTCTTGTCGGACTTCTCTCTAGAGACAAAATTGAAACAAAGTTATTTGAAATGTAGGGTAAATCTAGATTCTCTTAAACAGAAACTTAACATTGTTTGGCCGGCTCTTGACCCAAAAGACCGATTTTTTCGCCTTGCCACGGTCCAAATTATTGACCAGAAGTAGATGTCGACAGTTAACGCATGCCTTGTTTTGACGCCATAGTAACAAATATTTTCCAAACAGAAAAAATAAATAAATGCAGCTCGTAAAACACAAACATGGCTTTATTTTTAACTATTCGTCAATTACTTTTTAGAATGTTCGTCCCATGAACCGAAGGGAGATTGACATCTCTTTGAGTATGGTTCGACTCGTAAAACGTAATAAAATCGCGGGATGGTCTAATAGTCTAGAATAACTGCTTACTCGCCGCCTTTCTTCTACAATATCAAGCGGAGACAGGATAAGGAGAAATAAAAAACAGGGGAAAAAACATACGTTTATTGTTGATAGTCTGACAATAACAGTGACAACATAAACAACCAGACTTGCTAATTTCAATGTGATCGTCCTGGAAATTTAGAAAGAGTACAAATAAAATTAATCCGGCCAGAACGTCCAAACAACGTCCATTTAACATCCTTAACCCCATAATCAACGAAGCGCCAGCTCGCGGGAAGAACCACCTCACGTGGAACTATAATTGCCAAAAAATAAGAGTTTTGATCTTACGTACTGTTAAGGATATTTGTTACCCAGGTAACAAACTTTTCCGTCTGATGTACATGTTTTTTTATAAGCATTGCGCGTATAAACATATCTAGGCTCATATATGGCAAAAATTTAAGCTTAGGATATAAGCATCCCTCAAAGCATTTTTCAGCTTTGTAAATCTCTCGAACTAAGTATTTCCGAGCCAGCTTTTGGATTTTTGTATGCTTATAAAAAAAACATGTAGTTAACCGACAAATCTATGAGTGCCTCGTTATGCAAACGTCATGATTATTACTTCTCTCGTTTGACTGAAATTCAATCCCACAATCCTTTTCGTCTTAATTCAAAAGTCGTGAAAGTTATTACTTCTTCTTTGTGACTGAGTGTAATTTGCGTGTAAGCGTAATAAACGCAAAGGGTGTATTGAATTTCGATCAAACAGAAAAATCAATGTCTATTTTTAGATTCGCCACGGTATGCTATTGAACAGAAAAAGTCTTTGCATGTTACTTACCGTAATAAATTAATTGTTAATTCGTATTTAGGGTTGGAATAATTTTCTATAGAAGCGATTAAACGAAATCCGGAAGGGACGATCAGGTTGATTACGGACATGGTTATAGCCGGAAGGAGTCCTTTGATACCATGTTCTACGTGGTTTGATTCGAATGATTCCTGGAAAAATCCAATTTATATAATTAAGTTAAGACTTAAAGGCCGGTCTCCACTTGCGCGCGCTGCGATCGCAATTTTTGGCTTCAATCCATTCTGCTTGGAAAAAAGATTACGTCATAGAAATGTAGCGCGCGCTCGAAAGAAAAGTTGAACACATTTTAACTTTTTTCAACAGTTACGTCAAATCGCACCAATGGAGTTGCTTCATTTTTCTTTTGACCAATAGCATGGAAGCTTTACTCGAAAAAGTGCGATCGAAACGCGCGCAAATGGAGACCGGCCTTAAGTTTGTTCCAAATAATCTGGGTGGTAGATTACACATTTCGATCCACTGTTCTTCGCTGATTTTTTATATATATTTTGGAGTGCGAAGGAGTGAGATTATGTGTCCACTGATACCAATATCGTATTGGATTGTTTTAAGAATGTCTCCATTGTGACGTCAGAAAGATAAAGATGGCAGATTACCACATAAATAGCATTATTCAATCGGGTTTAAAAATCTTTTCTAAACAATCAGATTTTGCACAACCCTGTAATATTTGAGACCTTTATTGAACCTTTGAGCGATTTCAAAACTCAAATCAGGGAAAAAATCAATCCCGCCTTTTACAGATATGGAGTTTTAATAAACTGGGTAAACTCTTACCTCGACGGACATATCGGAAACATAATAGATGAGAAATGCAGAACCAAACAACAAAGCCATTGTAATCATGTTCATCAACACACGTAGAAAAATCACCAGACAAAAACTAAAACAATCCGTCTTGAACTTCCCACGCTTTGATCCTAAAGTTTCCTATAAAAGAAAAAATATATTTGAAAATATAGCAAAGAGCAGAAGAAGAGTTTGAAGATTCAGGCTAAACTATCAGTTTTATAGCATTTTGGAAAATATAAAAACCCAGTCTGAATTTCTTTCTTTGTTATTTTTTCTTATTTCAAAAATTTAATTTGATACTAGGGTGGGGGTTAGTTTCTTCATAAAATCGTACGCCATGTGATTTCAGTCTCTTGGGGTCTGGTACAGAACAGATATCTTACCAACATATCTTGAGCAAAACTTTTCATTTTGATGCGTGCCGTTTCCTTGTTACATATCCCATAATCCCATGCACAAAAAACTTTAGATGAGAAGGGCGCCACGTTGTCACCTCCACTTATGATGAAATTCTGATTATACGAGCTCGCCATACTAAATGGAAAAATGTGTTAATCATTGACAGCTAGGAGAAGACAACGTCAAAAAACGTTCATAACGTCCATATATCGTTAGATGAACATTCATATAAATCTGTCTGTTCGGCATGGCCATGAGCAATGTTTAGGGGTTCTGTGGTTCTAGTCTAAGACGAGTTTCATCAGAAGCAAAAGTGGCGTTTTTTCTGAGAGGGGTAGCTGTTTTCTTGTATAGCTCGTCACTCCCGCCGAGTTTTTCTACACTGTTGACTCTCTCTAATTCGACCTTTAAGGGACCAAAATGTTCTTTGAATTAGAGAAAAATTCAAATTATGGAGAGTATTGTATACGATATTCCAGATAAAGGGATCAATATGTTGATTAAAAGAGGGTACACTACAGCCATAAACGGCTTCAACCTCCAGCTCCAAATTTCCCAGCGCGATTACATTTGTTGTTAGAGTAATATTCGACGGGAAAGAAATGGTTTACCTTTTAACTAACACAATGATACAGATGAGAAAATATCCACCACCCACGAGTAGATACGCATACCGCATGTTGTAACGACCGTTGATTGCCTTGTCCGTATATGTACCGTAATACAGTTCCGTATGATTAAAGTAACCCTTTGAGAAAAAAGAAAAGATGAATTGTACTTTCACTAAATAGTTTCTGTTTGAAAAGTCGATGCTTATAAAGTGGGTTACTGGCTAAGGCAGTTACACCAGTAGTCACTTGATCTATCAACAAATTTCAAAAAAAGGAGTTACAATGAGTATCGGCCAGACAAAACAGGGCTAAACTCTAAATTGTTCGCTAAAATACACGATTCTGTTTTAGGGTTTATTTATGGAGGCCGGCTCGTCCAGCTAGGTTGGATGGCTCAAGTAGATAGCCTTATAATGTTACATTGAAACTATTATTGACGAATCAAATCGCTCAAAAAAAGATCAAGTGACATCAGAAAGAGATACCATATAGCAAGTAAGCCTGTATATGAAAGGGCCATAATTGACACTCTTTAGTCCGATTTCAAGAGGAATTGTATTTTCATCGAATAAGAGAGCATATCGAATGATAGAGCGTCGAATTAGAGATAGTCTGTACAAAAGCCCGATATCTACGGTTAATTTCAAAATTCTTTGAAATTCTTTGAAATTTTATTTTTGATTTTCTTGATTTATTTGACTAATCTGTTATTTGTTCTACTTTTTAGACTAGATAATGCTCAAAGAAATGAGCGAAAGATCTCGTAAATGTATGGTGATTCTCCCTGTCTGAAAAACATTCTTTGCCTTAGAATTTTACTACAAAACGATAAACGTGAGATACACTCTGGTACAGAGTAGACAGAGTAGATAAGAGAGTTTCGACTTTAAAAAGAAAGGTAAGAAATATTTAACCAACCTCTCCAGTCAGAAGGTCAATACCAGTGAAATCACTACTGGGAAGAATTCTGGCACTCTGTTCGTAAATCATTTGAGGTACAAACAAGAAGCATAGCGTCAACAAGGAAACAATCAAATTGATATACAGCAACCATCGCAAGAAAGTGAAATATGATAACACTCCTGTACCAAACAAACCTGAAGAAAGAAAATTATAAATTCAAAATAAATTGGCAAGCCTAAATCAGGCATTTTTTAAACCTGATATCAGATCGTTATCATTTTCTTCCGCGCACGGTAAACCTCTAAAGGCGCTTGAAAATTAACCATCTGAGTAAGAAAATGGGCAATCTATAACAAGAATCTTGTTACGTGCCGTGATGCCAAAAATTTATCTTTTTTTTTGATACAGCACCCTATTTTCTAACACAATAACACAACTTTGTTATCATTCCCAGTCCTTTGAAACGAGCGTGGTCCTCAATAATTCGAGATGGCTTATTCGTCAGACCTTTGCTTTTACATATCCCTTCAGAGGATTCGCGTGGTGTCCATAAAACAATCACGATCTAATCTCAGGTTAGCATTTTGTTAATAGGCTATGGTTCGAGCAATCTGATTTATCAAATAAAAGTGACACGTGGCCGAAAGAATTTGTACAATCGGTGTTCGGTAATTTACATCCTCCCCGCCCGGCATCATCATAGCGCCAGTACTCTAAAGCCTTTTGTCACAGAAATTGAAGTCGTTAAGTCTAGTCTAGTTTAGTTTATAACCTTGTTCCCTGAGTATTATCGGTTTTTGATGTTTATTTAATAGCGCCAGATAATATTCTCTGGAGTCCATCAGTAACCTAACTAAAGCCTTGGATACACGGGGACGGGGATATCTTAACAATTATTGAATTTTTGGGCTTCGATTCAAATAATTTAATAACCTTCGATTTCCTTCATGTGTCCTTTCCATATGGTAAACTGTGTAAATGATTCTTTGACATTGTTCTTGAATTTCGTGTAACGCTGAAAATAATGAAGGGAAAATATCCAGTTACAGAAAATTTCGCGTTTTTCGCGATTTTGATCCTTTTTCGCTAAAGTTTCTGCCAGGTAAGAAATTAAACCTAAAAAACGCGAAAAATAAACTTTCCTACTCAGTTTTGCACTGTTTGCTAAATTTTATGCGTGTTTTATAAGTTTTTGTTACCAAAAAAGGTAAATTTTATATGAATTCGCGAAAGTTCTATCTGTGAAATTTCGGCTAAAACCATAATTTGCGACTTTTTGACTTCGCAAAACTTTCTGCCCGCAAAACTTTCTGCCCTTAAAGTAACAGCAATGTGAAAATGGCGAAAGATTTCAGGCAAGAATTCTGTAGTTTACGTAGACTAAGCCATATAGTTTAAGACAAGGTTCAAGTAAGAGGGACAAACCCAAGAATGGAAGCTCTTCCAGGCTCTTTTGCTCTTGCAAATCTTTAAGGACGATTAAATTAAAGCTGTCTATTGATTTGTCTAGCATGCCAGAAGTCTAATTCAGATATAGCAGAAAATAAGCAGAATAAGACCATGTTCACACGTTACTGTCCCGTCTAGCTGCGGTATGATTTTTGTTACGGATTGAGTGTGTTCATATTGGTTTTGGAACGTTTCGGAGCAAGAAAACAGAGCAGTCCATTCCGATGAAAAAAGTGGAGCGAAACCGTTTTGATCTTTTTTGCTTTGTAACGTCTTATGACGCTTCGAATTTTGATGTTTCGGAACAGTTTCGTTTCGGAACGGAACCGTAACGCCTGAGCATGGTCCAATGCTAATAATGAAGGGAGAAATTGTATTTTATACAGCACAGCTGATACTGTCCATTGTTAACCGGTTACTTTTTCGAAGCGGGCTACACGACTTTACAATAATGACCGGTTTTTTTCGGGCTGTACTGAAAATATTGCCCTCGGTCAACGCAACAACCTCGCAAGCTCGGTCGTTACTTGACCTCGGGCAATATTTCTCAGTACAGCCCTCACTAACCGGTCATTATTGTATTAGTAAAAATCATTGCATTATCATAAAACATTCATATGTCTCTGTATTACACGGATTATAAACAATAACCAGTCCATCTCTATGGATTTGTTCGCATACAGCTCTTTAGTTGCTACTAATCATGAGTTAACTTTTTCGATAATTTACTGTACAAATGAGAAATCAAACACAAGTACAGTACATACCATAGCTCGTTCAAGCTTGAAATTTTCCCATCCACTCAGCGGTCGTTCTTCGTTTTTACCTTTCACTCTCTGTCTGTTTAATTAAACGAAGTATTTCATATCATTTATAGGAAGATTATCACGTGAAGAAACGCCGAAAAAGAAAGAATTAAGTGTTTTTTGACAGCAAGGGGAGAGAAATAGTCGTAAACTTACTTGCTCGGAAATATAAGAAAGACTTGCCTGACGGATCGTTTATGTTGTAGTGTTGTTGTCATGTATCGAATATTTTCAGGGTCCACTGGTTCAACCATGAGATCGTCAGAAAGAAAAACATCCTCTACTTCCAAAGTGTTTTGACCTGGAAAGAACAAAAAATAGTACTTTAATCCGATTAACTTTCGCGAGATTAAATTTCGCGATGTCGCGAAATTTCCAAAATCGCATTTCCGGCGGAGAAACCAGTCCAAAGTTTCCATTTGTGGCAAAAATGGCTATTTTCAGCTGTTTTCAGGCTTATTCACGAAATTAAATCCAGAAAATTTCGCGATTTTTTTCGCTCGCATCTCGCGAAATTTAATCCGATTGAAGTAAATGATTAAAAGTGGCTGTGGGTCACGGTCGGGGTTCGAGATCCTCTCCACGAGACAAATCTGGTGAAAAAGTGACCCTTAGTGGGGTGACTTTTGAATATTTTCCACACTTATAATTAATCGACTCAGTTCAAGGTGCCTACCTGAAGCTATCTAGTGTTTGTTGTTGCAACAAAACAAGAGAAATGAGTGCTTTAAGAGCAAATCTTCAAGAATCACTTGAACAAATGATAAACAGTTGAAAGTTACTTATTCAAATATTTCTATATTTCTACCCAATTCTCAGTTCCTGTCATAAGGCAACCCTTGTAAAACACTCTCCTTTTGAGTTTGAAAAATCAAGGGACCGTAGAACAGTGGTACGACCCCGGGGGGTGCGGGTACTAGGGCAAAATGGGTTACAGGGATGAGCCACTGGTCAGGGTACCTTTTTTAACCTCCACGAGTCCCAGGTAGGGTCACAAAAAACACCAAAATAGAAAAATCAGTCCCTCGTAGGGTGACTTTTTTAGAAAATTTGGGGAAAAAGTAGAAAATTTGAGAACATTTTGGAATTTTAGTCCCATTCAGGGTCACTTTAATCGTAGGGTCCATTTTTCGAACCTCAGCGGAGCACCCCCGTCGGTCGGCAAGGGTTGTACCCCCCCCCCCCCGGGGACCAATCCGTACTACCACTATTGAGATTCAACTGTAAACATAAAATTATACAAACCTGAGGAAGGTCCGGGTACATTTCCATCAGTTGCGTCATAATTTACATCTTCTAAAGGTGTTCTGACTTTGATTCTATGCAATGTTCCTAGAAAAATGGTTGAAAATTGTACAAATGTATATTGAAAAGTATGAATGAGAGAATGAATTGGTCATCAGCTAGAATTAATACGATCAACCCTCTGCCTTACCCGGTCGTCGGCTAAAAGTTAAAGCAAAATTATTAGGACGAATCTAAGATGAAGTATTCAAAGAAATGACCTCCCTTTGAATATTGAATTGATCTAGCACTGATCTTGAAAATCACCCATTTCTATCGGTCTATTGCCTTATGGGGAATTAAGATTTGGCGGGTTTGGCGGGTTTGGAGATTAAGTTCAAACTAAATTTAATTTTTTCCACCCCCCGTCAAATCAGAGTCCACCAAATTTGATCTTTTCCCTACCATCCGCCAAATTAAACTTTTAATTATTGTATTCATTCCCTTAAACCAGATTTTTCTTATTTAATAGTGTTTTTTTGCCCAGTTCATCCGCCAAATTAAATTCACATCAAAATTTCTATCAGTAAGGAACTCTACAGAGCTGAAGTTACCTCATAAGGCATTCGGCTATGGCGTCGTTGGTTCAAACCCGGCCGGATGATACTAAAAACTTCGAACTTAGTTCAAAAATAGTACTTGATGCCTCTCTGCTTGATAATCATCAATTGATCGATAGCGATCGTAGTGCAGTGGTAGAGCATTCGGCTACGGTGCGCAAGGTTGTGGGTTCAACCCCCAGCCAGGTCATACCGAAAATTCCCTACTTGATGTTCAGCAATTAAGAGAAGAATCAAGGGTAAGTGGAGAAATCCAGGGAGAAAGAGTGGCACCCTCTCCTACCTTCTGGAGGATAGCTATCGAAAGAGGAGCCTTCGGGTCGCATCCGACTGCGGTCGCAGACTTAGATACTAGCAATTGAGAGATGGATCAAGGGTTATGGAGAAACTAAGTCGGAAGAGTGGAAGTCTTACTAACCTGCTCTAGCAAGGGTATGTATTTTTCTCAGCTCAGTGGAAGGTAGTGATTTCTTGAGGCCAGCCTCGAAAAGTTCTTCCTCTGTTTGTCCATCATCTTCATCTTCAATTTGTCTGTTGAGGTAATCTTCCTCTAAGTCTTCAGGTTGATATTGAGCGAAACTGTCGTATTCAATGCCTTCAAATGATGGGTTATCTATGAAAGAAATGATTACATATTGCTAAAAGATTTGGTACTTGAAAGAGCAGAACGATCCATTTAAGTTTGTATTCCATGGACTTTGAAGGCTATTCTTCAAAATATGACATAACCTTTGGATTTCATAAAAGCTTCAAAAACACCCCTCTGTATCTTTTTCATACACCAGTGTGGAAATGATGTAAAGTCCACGCCAAATTGTTATTTGTTAAAACTGAGGTCTACACCGAAAAAAGTTCTGTTTGCGGAACAGCGAAATTTGCAGGAGGGGGTTTTGGGGGAGCTGCAAGCCCCCCCTTCAAACGGGTCCAGGGCTTAGCTCTGGTGGGGGGGGGGGGGGTTCAGGGGGCAAAGCTCCCCGAAAGCCCTGGGATATTTGATTTTCTCACCCCTAAAAGTTGCTCAAATAAGCTTTATATTCTATTTACACTCTAGGTCGTTATATGACGGTTAAGGTCGAGCAACCCTCCTTACGCCAATACCCCAAAGTTTTCCTTTACCAGTATGAATGACATTATGAAAATACATTGGAAAGAAATTTGATCATATTCTAGAACTCTTATTAAAACGATAATTTTAATTTTAAAGGTAGTTATCAAAAAAATTATCTGTTCTTATCAAGGCATGTTTAAGTCGCGTTGAATAATAAAAAAAATAATAAACATATACAGAGGTAAGACAATTACAAATTAGAATCATTTTAAGTTGTGAGCAGGTTGGAAAATGTTAATTTTCCTTTAACAACACTGATTTTATCTAAGACTACATATAGCAGGGTATCATAAAAGGTATCATATTCCTGATAAAAGCATTGGCTGTAGTAATAATTCAGAGAGATAGATGCAGGGTCTACAGCTTGGTTGAAATGGAAAAATAGGCGAATAAATAAAACATGGGATGGAAAATCTTCTAAAAATGATGGGAAAGGGGAGGAGGAGGGTTTAAGGGTTTTATGGAAGGAAGGAGAACAAACCTGGTACAGATTGCTTTTTCAGAGGTGCTCTTTCTGATTCAGAAGAATCTGAAATACTTGTATATCGTCTACTTGACATTTTCTGTCAAAACATTGTCAAACAATCAGCTTGAACATTCTTTACTGTTTGAATTCAACTAAACGTTATGATATTCAGTACATGTCAAACATGAATTTCGTGTGAAGTAAAACCATCCTTTTTAAATGAAAGCTTTTTCGATTAAGATATCATAACAACATGGTGTCTTAGCTTTTTTTATGTACACATGACTCCTTTTTTGTAAATTTCAGATTATATGTTCACATAAACTAATCTTGCTGAGCACCATGGGCTATTATGAAAATAAGTGAATTTATATCAAAGTTTGGAAAAGTATCACAAGGCAGCTGAAAAATATCTTTTTATATCGATATTGAAAAAATGAAGACTTGAAAAATGAATTTTCAACTTCGAACATTTAATTCTATCATATCTTGATAAAAGAAACTAAAAAGAGAAAAACTGTAACAAAAATAAAACTCCCTCTATTTCAACATCTCAAAATGATCAAGTCTAAAACAAGAATCCATTTAAAACAACTTTGAAATGTCAATTTACTAAATAGTGATCAGACATATTTTTGCATTGTAAATCACTCACCACTGACAATCAAAAAACCTCATCTAAACACTTTTATCGTGGCAATATATCAATTTCCTAAATGACATATGTAATTACTCAGGAAGTATTCTGAAACAGATTTATTTACTCATTAACTTTGATAATTAAGTAAACTTGTGTGTAAAGAAATATCATATAAACAGCACTATTGCGACTTGTTATTTAATGCCGGATAAGTTAAGAAAATTTTGTAGTCTATCAGCATGAAATATTAAGAAAAAGGAAAATGAAAAGTTAAAAATCTATGACTTATAATAAAATGATAATTTGCCAATCTTACTGGTTGAAATGACATACATAATTTGCTGATAGTTAGAATTGCTAGCACAACTTGAACAATCAAGAGCCTTTTAATTTTAATCATAAACTTTACCTCGGCTTAAATCCATATCATAACTTGCATGGTCTGTTTTGCCAGGCCTTGACATTTCAACCTGTTACAAAAACCTCTGATAAACTTAATACATAAAAGATTTTTCAGACAAGTTGATGCTTTCTGAATTTTCAGATCAAATATAAACTTTCCTTAAAGATTTTTAAATTTGTTGATCACACAATGTGAAAATCTGAATGAATGGTAAGGCCATGTTGTAAATCAAATTTCTATTGAGAAAATCAGTTTCTTAGATTTTAGCATTCCATTATTTTTCTTTTTAAAACTTGAATGTTCATTTAGAACTGAATACTTGTTACTGCACAACATGAGAAGCTCATTCAATATTCAGAAAAAATCTTCACAAAGGATAAACTGGATATAAATTATGTCTCAATTAGAATCTGCAGTGGAGAAAAAAAAGCTATAAATTTTGATAGAATTCAAATTAGATACTGTATGCTTTTTTCGTTTAAGTTTAAAAGATAATGATTAGTGGACCCAAATATTATCAAATTGAAAAAAGTCAAAAACATTTGGAAAGTAAGGATAAGGAATTATTTCTTTCCACAGTGATGATGTCCTAAGATCAAAGAAACACAATAAGCATGGTTGTTGGCGTGGTTTTTAGTTCTTCATTTTTATCTTTGTCAATTTTTTTTCTATTTTACAACAAAATGGAAAGGCCGCAATGAGGGTTTAATCACCAGCTTGTTATTTTTTAAAAAATGTCAGAAACCTAAAAAGCCAAGTCCCTCATAAAAAAACTTGATGTGAATCCATACTGAACTGATCTTAAAAACTAAGGTATATAGTTTAAATATCTTGTAAATATATTAAAATGCAGGTTTGACTTTTTCACTCTGTTGGCCATTGAAATCTTTTTGCAAAATTTCCACCCACAATCCAAATATTTTAAGTTGACAAAGATCAATATCAAAATTGATGCTGTCTGACCAGTGGACCAGAAACGAAAATATTTTTTAGGTATGCTAGAAGAGAATTTTTTTTTCAACCTTCAATTCTTATGTTAAAAAAGGTACCAAGATTTACCTTTGGATGCAGCCAGCCATAGTTAAAACTTTAAAAGTGATACAACTTGCTACCATAAATTAGACTAATGTTGACACCCCTTCTAATCCAGTAGCCCTTCCTTAGGGATGAGAAAGATTGAAAACAAAAAGGTGGGTGGAATCTCTGGCTGTTGCAACTAAGGAATCTTCCTATCTTCTTTTATTCATAATATTGTATGAATGAATTGCGCTAAATCTGTATTGTGGTTGTTTACAAAACCACGGTATGTCCCGCAAATATTTAAACATGTGCACCATACTAAAGACTTTCTTTTTTTTTTAATTATGTTAATTATCACCATTGGCATTGCCTACAAGTCTTTCTTCACTTTGCCCACATCAAGTTTTTAAGAGGTCAACACATTCCAATGAATTTAGTTTTGCAAATAGTCCTTTAGAAGATGTCATTACGATTTTTATTTGATGTTTACTCCACCTACTTCATTTCCATTTTCACCCATGTCCTCAAACCGTGCACAAAATGGTATCGTAAGTTGGTCTAATGTCAACATCTGTCTTCTATTTTCGACACCCTTCTTTGGAGAATAGAAAAGTCAGAGTTGCTAATTGAAACTAATCAGCTAATTGTCTTTGCTTAACGTTCAAAGAAGGAACCAGGGTGTCAAAATTAGAAAGCGGATGTTGACATTAAACCAACTTACAGTATAGCTGCGGAAAATCATTTTCAATGGAAGTTGTTTATGTTTTTACAATGTGTAGTAACATGTGTAGAAACATGTGACTGGTTGATATCTGGTCTGTATTTTCACTTACTGTTAAATCTCTTTGACAACAAATTTGTTTTCATAACTCCACCAAGTCTATCAATAATACCTTTTCGTTCCTTTCAGAGTGCACAGACACTCGCGTGTGTTCCACTACGGATTTTTTTCATATCTTTGATTTAAAAGCCTACTCAGTGCGAAAGAGAAATCATGTATTTTTAAATATGCCGTTCTTTAACTCAAATCAAAATGACTTTGGAGGTTCGGTGAAATGGTGGCCGAGTTACTGTCCCATGTTTTATCAGATAGTCCCTAGAGCAGTCAACGGTTATTGACAGAAAATCCTTTGTTTGATTGTCAATGATGACAGTGCCATTATTAATTTTGTTAGATATGACAAATTGATGTTTGTGAGTGCACTATAGTTTTAATTCCCATTGAAGAATCATATTCTGGTTTTCGTAGATGGTGTTTCAGCTTTAGTAGAGCTCGCCTGCCTGTAGATGACTGATGTTGTTTTTTCTGAAAGCTTGATTTCCTTGCGTGACTAACTGTCAACTAAGCTTTAGTACACTGAACAGAATAAAAGAAAATATAAAACATATAAAAAGAAACTGACCTTCAGCAGAGCCTCTCTTCCTACCAAAAAAGCTCATCCTCAATCTTCTTACACATCTACAAATTTCAAATCTATTTGAAAATGTGTTACTCAGCCATAGTAAAAGTTAAGTTAACTTTATCTGCTGATTTTAATAATAAAAAGCTGATAAACTCCTACGATAGTACATGAACCTCATAATAAAATCAACTTTTTTACCACACTCCTTTCTTTTCATAGAATTACAGAGATATTAAAATAAACATAAATCTAAAGAAAAGGTCAGATAAAAATTATAAAGGAATTGGTAATCCACAAAAGATAAAAAGAATTAAAACTCATAATAAAATGGTTAGTCAATATTGATAAAAACAAAAAATCAATCTCAGCTAAACAGTGTACCCTATCTTCCCAAGATGTTTGACAAATTTGGAGTGTTTTTGTTTTAGCGCGTAATATTGATATGACCTCGTTTTGAAACGAATTTTCTTAGAATTTTAACTGTGTTGTGTAGCAATCTCTTCTGTATGGCGCGAAAGATTTCAAGTCTAAACCGATCAGATTGATTTGATTGTGGTTAAGTTAAAGGAACTTTTAGATTGTTTTCGGTACATGTTTTTTATAAGCATAACTCTTATAAGTATATGAAGGCTCAGTTTTGCAGAATTCCTACGCATAACATAAGCATATAAATGTCAGCCTGGAATCCCGGGGGGGGGGCACTCGATCTGAAAACGACCATACGTTCGGCCCAAAATTTGGCTTCTAAAATCGGACCCTTACAGTGCAGTGAATTTCCATGAAAAATCATACCCTAACAGTGCACTTTTTCAAAATTTCTCGCCCGTAAGGGCGAAAATTTTTGCAATTTTCCAAGAAAATGTGGAAATTTTCCTCCAAAATTGACCAATTTAGTGCCAATTTTACAAAAAAATTGGCCTTTTATCACAATTTCCTACCCTTACAGTGCAGTTCAGTGCAGTTTTGTAATTTCCTACCCTTACAGTGCACTAGCTGAACTATGAAAAACCTACCCTTAAGGGCCGAACGTCTGGCAGGTCATTTACCTTGACGAGTGCCCCCCCCCCCGGGCCTGGAATATTTTTCAAGTTGTCAAAAAAAGACATTCCACGGCTAGCTACATTCCAATGCTCCCAAAATCTGAACAAATTTTTACAAAATTTCTGAAATTTAACTAAAAACTTGCCTCGGGTGAATCATAAGCATAAGCTATGCCTGGATGCTTTAAGAACTTAAGCCTACACGAGCCTGACCAAGAGGGGCATACACTTGCTTATAAAAAAACATGTAGCGTAGGTAAGTGACTGACTTTTCCAGAAAATTTCAGTCATTTTTTCCGGTATAATCCGCCGCATGAGAGAAGAAAAATGTTTTTTGTCTAAATGAAAACCCTGTGTTTACTTGATTGGAAAGTGCTTTACTTTCATTGCCGTAGGTAGAGTAGGGTCTGTTGTCATTGTCTTTTCTGGTTTGAGATTTTCCAAACCAACCGCTGCGATGGAGTGCTGTTGGAGTTTGGCGAGAAATCGGAGGCGATACAAGAGAAAATGGCCGTCAGAATTGTCAGTGAATTAAAATTGATGAGTAAGCAAACGATATCACTCTTATTTAAAAACAAAACCTTTTAGAATAACACTTTTCATTTTGACCATCGTGATATGAAATTAGAAAAGTGATCACTTTTTTACAGAGAGGTTGGGAATTAAACTTAGTGTTAGTGTCCATTTATCTTCCTTTTTCCTCGTTCCATATACCCGGGAAATAAGAGATTGTCTCTGATATTGTATAAAAAGTTTACAATAGATATTTAGATGATAAAGACCTACCTAATTCACCAGATGTTTCCAGGTCTTCTCTTTCACCAAATCGGTTGGTTTGACAATCAGAAGATGACGGCGGTGAATATTTACTGCTCATTTGTCTTTGCTGGTCAAGCAAGAAACGCAAAAGGGGTTAAAAACGAAAGTAAGTCGAATGAACGTTGATATTAGTATGTGTGTGTATTACTCGAATCAAAGGTTTTGAATCCGAATTCAAACCGATTCAAACCTCATTGCAATCAAATGTAAAATGGCTCGGTAAAAGATATCTTTCGTTCATAGTTCACTCTACAAAATATTGCCCAAACTCATCGTTCATGAAAAAGTATCAAAATCAAAATATTGCAAGCAAAGTGTTTTATTATAAAAACGAATTTATACATGAAATTAGACACCCGTCGAGAGCAATTCGAAACATAAGCTTTACCAATCACTCAATGATAAAAAATAAGCTTAGTCTTGCGTATTTGACAATCTTTTCTCAGCAACGCAAAAAGCACTGTTTGCTTTGAATATTGATATTAATTAAATTTAACATCAAAATTAGGAGAATAATATGAATAACTCAAGTTTAGTTTGTTCCTTCCTTTAACTTTAATTTCCGATATTAAAAACAAATAAACGAATAACAATAAGGCAAAGAATGGATACAGTTAGGACTTTGGAGCCTTTAAGCTGTCTGTAATTTGAGTC
The DNA here is from genome assembly GCF_902728285.1 of Clytia hemisphaerica. Taxonomy (NCBI): domain Eukaryota; kingdom Metazoa; phylum Cnidaria; class Hydrozoa; order Leptothecata; family Clytiidae; genus Clytia; species Clytia hemisphaerica. The sequence continues at coordinate 2,112,697 of NW_027104530.1, forward strand.
ATGCTTGAATTCGGTTTCCTGATTCGGTCTCTTTTAAAATTTGTCCGTTAAGCGTCAAGTGGGTTTTACCAATGAAATATAAGCCCGAAGGGCTAGAATCGAATATTTAACCTTTCTCAGACAAAAATAACTGAAGCCTTAAAATTGCCCCGTATTTTTGACGACGGATTGAATCTAGCGATTCCTTTGTTTTCGAATGCTATTTTTTTTCTTTTTTTAAGGCGTAGTTGTATAGTGGTTATCGTGCTTTAATTTCTGTCCAGGAGGCCCGAGTTCGATACCCACCGTGGCACTACGATTCACTTGGCAAGTGAATGCTCCTTCGCCCGGGTCAACCCATGCCATGTTAGGGGAATTGGGTACCATAACTCTGATACAAGAGTAAGGGTAGATATGCCAGACATTGTGGTGTGCTAAGACACTTAGGAGGTTCTACACCTGCGAGGACACCCATTCTTCCGTGTAGTTCAAGTGTCGTGGTATACACACCGGCTCGGCAGCTCGCATCTGCAGGGTTGCAATGTCTGCTTGCGCTGTGATTCCTACTTCATCGTGGGTAGGACCCATTCCGATGCATCGGAGGGCATATCTATTTATCTATCTTTTTCGAAATTTAGGTGTAAATTTTAATTTCAATCTGTCATTTGTGTAAAAACCAGGCGGACTGCGCAAGGCCGCGCAACTTGGGTAGGACTTGGTAGGCTTCAAATCCTACCAAGAAGATTTGATTCTAGTCCTTCGGGCTTATATTTCATTGGGTTTTACCTGTACCAGTAGACGAACATATCGTCTACACAAGATCACTGAAAAAGAGAATAGTTCAGGAGGCAGGATGAATTCGAAAACGGAAGGATAAACTCGAAGGAAAAACTACAACGAGTTTTGATTTCTGCTAACCTAGCATAAAAACCTCATTTTAATCTCTATTTATCCGTGTATTAAAACCTGATGTTGATTAGGCACCTTTGAATTAGAGAGCCAGGGCAAAATCTTAATGAGGGACGACAGATAAAAGATAAACAACGACAGCAACGAAAATTTGAAAGAAAAAAAATTGTTACAAATTTTATCAAAATAAAAGACATTAAAATAAACCTTCTAAAATCTATCAAATAAAAAAAATTTCTCTACTACTGTACTCTGGTTTGTTTGAGTTCTCCTCATCTAAAGTTTCCTATCATAATATTAAAACGACAAAAATTACAAAGAAATCGTGTCAAATATAGTATAGAGTGGATCAAACCTTTGGCATTTTCAATTTGGGACCAAAAAAAACCCCTTCTTACCCCAGCTGGCGAACAAAGTTTCATCAATATCCATCTAGCGTTCACAACGTCCAATGTCATATGGACATTGAAACACTTCCAGTGGTCACACTTACTGACTGAATTTTCAAGTATCTCATTCAAAAAGTCTCGAAAAATAAAAATTCAACACTCAAGCTAGGGCTTATAAAAAGAAACATAAAAGGAACGTCCATTTCACGTCAATATATATATTGTGTACCGGCCGGTGTATTTCTTGAAAAAAGATTTATGCTTTGATCAATGTCCACTAAGTATATTGACTTCAAAGATAAAACTTCCTTTGAGCTTTGTCTTCCAAATAGCGTTACCGAGAAGAACTTTTAAAGGCAAAAATAGTAGAACAGTTAACTAACAATTTTCGATAAGTGAAAATTTGAGATCCAATTTTGGCGGAATTTCGACTTAAGTATATTAGAGTCATTCTGTAAAAAAATTACCCAATTAATCGTTGACAATGTTTACATAACGAAGCCAAGTTTTATGAACTAAAAATACCCGAAATTCTATTCTTGATATTATAAGCCTAAGGTAGAATTCCCGACCTCTCCTGCTTAAAATTGCCAAAAGGTCAAAAAGTGTTAACGTAATCTGAAGACAACACCCAAATAACCTAAATAAATCTCTCTCTAATTAAAAAAAAACAAAATTCATAAAATCTTTTAGCTTTTTTCGTGGTAGAAGGGAGATGAAAAACGCAAAAAAAAAGTTCTAAATATTTGCGCTTCTCATTAAAAGTTTAGAAAATATTAAATATTACTTTATTAAAAAAAAGATCAAGAAGAAAATGATAGCAACATAAAAACAAGTAGAAACAGGGGGGGGGGTACAGCCGCAGGGTACTAACCCATAGGGTACTAACCTGATTTTTAAGAAAAATTGTCTTAGGTACCACCACCCCCTTTTTAGTACCGGGTACTTACTTTTTTTTAAGGAAAAGGGACCCCCACCCCCTTTTTAGTACCGGGTACTTACTTATTTTTAAGGAAAAAGGGACCCCCACCCCCTTTTTAGTAACGGGTACCGGCTTTAAAATTACCAAGGAAAATAGAAGACACCACCCTTAAAACTTGCCAAGTATGGTCCCAATCTTTCAAAAGCCAGCAAAAGCAGCTCTTTGGCATTATTATGACTTGTATATACCATATTTTTAACTCAGATCCTCTAAAAAGTTCTTTAAATCAAACACAACTTTTAATTACAAAGGTAAAACAACGAAATTCCTTGGCAAAAGTAAAACATTATATAGCTGTAATAACGACAATAAAAGAAGTTGAAATAGAAAAAAGTTGCATTGTTGGCTCTGGTTGGCTTTGCTTAGTTGACCTGCCCCGTCTTAATTGTCATAAACAGACAAACAAACAAACAAACAAACAAACAAACAAACAAATATAAACAGAAATAAGCTATAGGGTATAATATAAACTGCAATAAACTAAAATAAACTAACCCCTTTAGCAAAAACAATCATCAGTTTGGATAAGAATTTTATTGTTTAAAAGACAGATTGTATCACTTTGGATGCAACAGCTTGTAATTCTTTTCATCAGAAGGCAATGACATACATATACCTCGTTCTAACTTGAGATATCAAAGACGAACTATCCTTCTCACTAATTAAAACAATACTGATTTTGAACAATAGGTTTCTTTACATTAGCTATCTCAATATTTGTATAACTTAGTGGTTATAAAATTCTCCTCTTAGAAAGTAGGAAAAGTACCCATGAATTTGAATAAAATAATTCTTTATTGATAGAAACATAACAGTTCTTTTTTCTGAAAACTATTGAAACTAACAACCTCCAAACTTCCCTACATACTTGATAAGCAGGGAAAGTACCTTCAATTGGAAGGGGGAACTTTTCAATACTGTCAGATACTGTAAGCCATGACAAGGAAATCTTTTCTCATCAAAATCCTGAAAGTTGAAGACAAAAAATTAAACAAATGTACCATATTCAGGGCCTGAGTACTTGAAGAAAAATTGAAATGATACCCACCCCACCCTAAAATTGGTACCGGGTACTAACTTAAAATTGGAGATATACCCACCCCCACCCCAAAATTAGTACCGGGTACTAACTTTTTTGAATTTCCAAATTAGACACCACCACCCGACTATGGGTTAGTACCCTGCGGCTGTACCCCCCCCCCCCTGGTAGAAAAGGTTCTAAAACTAATCAAGTTTTTGTAGTGAAGGAAACAATGAACCAGAAGCTCTTCATTCCAAGAGCCATTCATTTCATTGATATTTTTCGACTTGATTACTTTACAATCACCACCGTAATATTTGGCACATATAAAGGGAAATTTTAAAACTGCAAGTGGTTTAAAGTGCTTTAAAGTACGGTTGGAAAGTAGATATCATTGTAAAGGAAAAACACAAAATGTGGGTTCGCTCACTAAAGAATTCGGTTTACCGAATGGCAAAGAATGAAAAACAATTTTTCTTGAGAAGAGCGTGTAGAGTAGGTAGTATTAAGAAAACGGAAAAGTTTGCAAAACATCTGTACAGTAATTAAAGACCGGAAAATCATCTTGGTAGTGGGGTTAATATCTTTGAATAATCGAGGCCAATACCAACGACATGCCTTGATCATTCAGCGTAAAAATTATCAAAATGCAAAAATAAATCCAATCCAAAAATAAAACCAATTCTTCCCTTCTCTATCTATGTCCGGGAGTGAAAGCCAATTCCCAATTGAACAAGTTTTATAATCATATTACACAGACCTTTAGCGTAGCCTACGTGTGTCATAGCGTGATAGTCCCCTTGGGTAGACTACTGTTTACGATCTGCAAATAACGAAGATCACCGATGAATTGTTGAAGTGACGTCATGAAAGAAGGTGTATCCTGGAAATGAAAAAAAATAAAACGTCGAATCTGTAATAAAAATTGATGGACCGTAAAAGGCCCGAAGCCCAAAATAAGTATAGACCAGCGTCGGAGATTCAGGAAATGCCTTAAAAATGGCACCCCTTAGATCAGGGCAAATTTTTGACATTATGCTCCTAATAGGGTGTAGAATTGACAAAAATATTTGCCCTTCGAATCTCCTGCAGTTATCGAGTAAATCGATTTTTAGTTCATCGATAGAACCCCTTTGCTAACGGTTTTTTCGAAGTCTGAAAATCAAATATCTGAGGCTAGCAACTTATTTAGCCTGAAAGGTAGATAAAGAAAATGGACTTATTTGATAAGTTTCGATCACCTGGTGCCGAGAAATTGCATTTTAAGGCGAAAAATCGACGTTTTTGGCGTTTTCCATTACATCAGCATTTTCCTAGAGGGATTTTCAGAAAAAATCATTCTCACGGCTGGATAGCCCTGAATAAAAAGTATCCAAAAATGGTATGGTTTTTCAGTTTTCGAGTCAGCAGTTTTTCAGCATATTTACTCACCTTAAAAATGAAATATCTCAAGATCGGAACATCGAAAGTTAACAAACCATACCATTTTCGGATACTACTAATTCAGGGCTATCTAGCTGTGGGAATGATTCCTTCTTAAAATACTCCCAGAAAAAATGCTGACGTCATCTATTATCGTCATCTATTAGCGGCATAATATCAAAAATTTGCCTTGATCTAAGGGTTGCCCTACGAAGTGGCACAATTCACTACCTCGGCCGCTGGTCTAGTAAAAGAAATTGAGCATAAATGAAACACCGACAAGATCATATTCTTGCCAAGGTATGACTTCATCTTGGACCTTGTAAAAACATATTCCTGTTAGACGATATGTAGTAAGTAAAAACAGAGCTCACTGAAGGTTACTTGTGTGTTCTCAATAAATAAAATCTTTTAGTGAGTTTAAACCATAAGACTTTATTTTCCTCTCGAAATGTTGAAAAGTACTTGAAGTAACACAGTAATCGATATGTCTGGATAAAGACTATTCTTCTCCAAGTCAGTCAATATTCCAAATACTCACCTGGTGCCGTTTATAATTAGCGTGGAGTTGTGATTTCTGGTGATCCGTAAGACCTCCAGTGTTCATCAAGAAAGAAGGGATGAATTGTGAAAAGTATGCATCGAAATTGGTTGAAACCATACTGTAGACACCTGAGATCGAAAAAATCTTTATTTTGCACTGCCTTCTGTACAAACAGAATAGATCTTATCAGAGTTTTTGATTTTTCTAAAAAAGCAATGCATTGTGGGATTGTTTCGGGAGTATTACAATAGAAATCTCTTAGGAATTCCTCGAGGGAATTATATTGTAATACTCCCAAAACAATCCCACAATACATAGCTTTTTTAGAAAAATCAAAAACTCCGATAAGATCTATTTTGTGTGTGACCCCCAGAATACAGGTCTGACGTAAAGCGTTGATTACAGGTCACAAGAAAGTTAAAGAGAAGACTTTTTATTGAAGAATGAGCTTACAAATTGCTTCAATGTCTTCATGATTAATACGAATTTGGTCAAATTTTGCCTGTTTTGGCATGGTTTTGAGAAATTTGAAAAGCGATATTTTTTGGAAATTTGACTATTGGGCTATTTATATCAAGTCAAATGCTTTCGGTGGACAACAAACCTTGTATGATTTCTTCTTGTAGTAGATTGTGTGACTTGGTGACTAAAGAGTTCATCAACACTTGCAAAAAACTCGATAACATTGTCGTCTGGAAGAGCGCCTGAAGTAGCATTAAAAGAGTGATCAAAGCAAACTTTTTCTAACGGGTTATTTTTCTTATGATCCTAGTTTGATAGGTTGTTAATATCGAAAAAATAATTGAATTTTACTATTTTTGTTCTTTATAATCAACCAGATTGCTAAGGCTCGAGGCGGTTTTTTTTTACTATCTCGTAAAGTAAAATCCTTTTTGATAATCTAACCATGGCAAACGATAGTCCTTGACCCAATAAGTATAAATAGGGTATAATCTCAGGGGTAGTCAATTAATTTGAGCTACAATCATCGTCGAGATATATTGAGATTTTAGTGTATTTTAACGTTTTTCAGAATTTAAAGTTCGGGCGAGAATTGCTATTTTAGCACTTTCATTTTCTTTCATTGAATATTTCGATTTTAGAGGGGTTTGGTGGCTTCTAGGCTATATTCCAAGCCTTATTGGAGCAAATTTGAGCTTTTAAATCCTGAAATCCTAAGGTCCAAAACTCAGAGTTAAAACTCTACTTTCCAACTGTAGTTTAAGGCGCTTAAAATCAATTGTGGTGTTTAAAATTACACCGGGAACTCCCCTTTGTCTCAAATATTTTGTCGATGATTGTAGAATGTTAAACAACCCCATCCATGCCTAGCCAGGAAACCGGAGCTGCTTCAAAAAAATGTGTATCAGAGAAAAGGAAGAAAACTTTTGAAAATAGACAGTTTCGAAGAATAAAAAATAAACATTGTATCACAAAAAAGAGACATACCTTTTGATACAGTCTGTTTTTACTGTTGATGCTTTCAAGAACTTGTATTGATTTCTTGAAAAGTTCAATTTCAGTCTCCATCAGAGGTTGACCGAAGGCCTGCAGGATGAAGAAGAACACAAAAATATCAGTGATTGTGTTTAAGCTAAGAAGCTGATGTCACAGTGAAGGCATCCTAAATCTCAACTCCTTCCAATCTTCTTAGCTGGCTGACCGTAAGAGCCTTGTGAAAATAATGGAAATTCGTACCCACTGCGGACGGTGACCCAAAACGAGATTCTCAAAAGATACATTTTTAAAGGTTGAGAAAAAGACTATTCTGAAAAGTTCGCAGCATGTTACCAGGATGGCCAGAACTTTCATTGGTAGCACAATCCAGGTTTCATTTCGTTAAAAACTTTTTAAGAATTCAGCCTGGTGAACAAATGGTTAATGAAGCTGGTTACCTTGAGGATAGTAAGAAATTGATCTTCGTGTTGTATTTGATCTTCACCATTCATCTTGGACAAGACGTTTGACTTGAAGAAATATCTCCAATTTTGTAAGAGGAGTTGATGAAACAATTCCAGAAGATCCATCTTCAGATCAGGAACATTGTGCTAGAAACAATAATCATAATACAGTCAACTCTCTCTAATTCGAACCTCTATTATTCGAATCTTTCTTTAGTTCGAACTAAAATATTGATTCCCTCAGCTGGAAAGTGGTTTAAATTACTTTCTGTAATTCGAATCTTTCTCTGAAGATCGAATTAGAGAGAGTCAACAATAAATTTTTTTTTTGATTGGAAGTATTCTTATTCTATTTCATCCTCCCGCACTCACATTCATGGTGTATTTCATTTGGCTTTTGAAAGGTTTAGCTAGTTAAACTCGCCGTAGTATCATCTATCACAACAAAACCATTATAGATCTTTTCATAAATTACATCACGAACTAACAATAACCATTGATTCCCAGAGGAGTTCATAGCAAGTTCTCCCTACTTTTTAAAAGTAACACTTCAAGACTCAAGGGTTTTAACCCCTCCCTGTTATGGTTTCAGAATGAGGCAGTAGTTACACTCAAAATAATTTATAAACAGGCCTCTAACCGACGTTTGGTAAAAATTATATAATTTTATAATATTGTAATTGTAAAATAATGTAATTTTGAGTTACCCCATCAGGAATAAACATAACATGCACCAAAGCCGAAAAGTGGGTTGTTTTTTTAATTTTCACATATCTTGTGGGGGTTTAATATTACTTAGAGGGCATTTTTGGTGTTTTCCAAAAGCGGGCCTTTAGCTACAAAATTTAATCATCATAATCATGGTTTCTGCCTACTTTTTCAGTCCCCCCTTAAAATGTAATTTTGCCCTTAAAGAAAACTCCCCCCTTAAATCGAACAAAAATTACCAGTACCCCTTGTTAGAATGTCCCCCCTCAGTTACAGCAATATGCCAAAAACAATTTGTTCAACCACCTTCACTTCAAGATAGGCCACCATAGAATGAACTTCCTTTTATAGGATGAACCATATTCATGTGGCTTTCAGCCTTGCACTCCATCACAGAGCCTATTTGAGATATTTTACTAACTAGCCCAGAGAAAAATTTTAAACCTTTATTATTTGAATGCATGCCTTTTTAATACTCAAATATAAAAAAATTAACAAATTTTAACTTGGTCATTAGTCAGAAAAGTCATTAAAATTGATTAGCCTCTGCGATGGAGTGCAAGGCTGAAAGCCACATGAATATGGTTCATCCTATAAAAGGAAGTTCATTCTATGGTGGCCTATGTTGAAGTGAAGGTGGTTGAACAAAATAGTTAGTAAAATGTCTCAAATAGGCTCTGTGTCCATCAAGGACAAGGCTGTGCAAGGCTAAAAGCCACACGAATATGACAACCCCTGTCTCAGTGCCCCGGTGGAACCTTTTCCCTCAGTGGTGATGAAAATTTCTATCGAAATCCCAATGGGGATAGAAAATCTATTGTTTCCAGCTCAAAAATTCAGTGGGAATGGTTTTGGATTCCAATTTTTTCCGTTCAATTTTCGATGGGGGTAGATTCATGTAGCAATTACCCAGTGGGGTTGAAAATGTAGGGTATTTTTTCCACTGGGGACGATTTTTTGGCCTATTTTTCCACCGGGGCGGGAGGTCCACCAGGTCTGTGACACAGGGGTAATATGGTTCATCCTATAAAAGGAAAAAAAAATAGTCCCCCCTCAGATTTTTCTCTTTAGAGTTTGACAAAAACGAAGTACAACGATTGGTTTGATATCAATGCCATCAACATTATACCTAATGATATCCAACTAAATAAACCCAATAAAAAAAAGAAATCATAAATTGGAAATAAGCTGGATCCTATAATCAAATGGTACAAATAAAACTTTTTATGAATAAAACCAATCAAAAGATGCAGTATCTGGTATAACAGTTGTGTTTTTCTAATATCTTAGGCCTTGCAAATTATCTTTATTATTAGATTTGAATTGGGAATATCTTCTTATTGTAGTCCTAGTTTAAGTTAGGTCAAGCAAGAGGTCTTCCCAAGTAAAAAATTTAGGCAGTAAAACACATAAGTAAGATCTATGCTTATGACATTGATTTTGGATGTGACAGAACTTGTAAAAATAAGTCTCTGCTGCAAATGTCAAAGATCATTAATGTCAAAGATCATTGATGTCGACCAACTATTTAAAGAAAATCTTTGTGCCCTTCAGCAAACATTTTTTACAATAGATAGAGAGGGAAGAGAGGATGCAGATTCATTGGCCCTTACTAGCCATTTTGAGTGGGGGGCAAGATTTTGGAAAAAATGTCGCCCAACATGGTTTGGCAACGAAGAAGATTTTTTACTTTTTACACCCTCAAAACATCAAAGTGGGCATGAAATTGTGAGCACGGAAACGGGAAAGAAGATATTATTAATATTAGATAAAGAAATCTATCAATAAAACCAAAGACATAACATCTGAAATTCAATCAACAATTTTTAAATTTTATAGTCCCCCCTTTTTTCTTCTTTTAATAGATTCTTGCAGCCCTTGATAAAGAATCCCCCCTTATTTTAAAAAGATTACAAAAATCCCCCCTTTTTTAAAAGGCAATTTTTTTGCTCCCCCCTTATTTTAAGGGGGGGGGCAGAAACCATGCATAATTTAGGTAGCTTAAAGATTTGTATTTTTCTTTGGGGTGGCGAAACAAACGGATAGTCTAACGGGGAAAAAATGTTCCGCTTAAAAAGCATCCTGTTTTTGTTTTGTTTTTTTCAATTAAGAAGTAAACACACAAACACTTACTTCAGCCAATATTGGTAGGATATCGTTCAAACAGAAGGATATGACGTTTGGTAGCAACGTCTTGAAGGATGGGTTATGTTCTTGTACGATAAGTTCCAACATTTTTAAAAACCTGTAAAGAAGATATCTCAAAATTAAATCAAACTCAACATAACCTACTTCTCTCTGGTATTTTTATATGCACAAGTCGAGATTACGTCATTCTTACTAGTGGATAAACCTTTAAGACCATACGCCCACACACTACGTTCCGTTTCGCTCTGAAACAAAACGGTTAGGGAACACTGATGTGTGAACGTCAAAATTGGAAACGTCAAAAAAGAAGACGTTACAAAGCAAAACAGATCGAAACGGTTTCGCTCCACTATTTTTATCGGAACGGAACTGCTCCGTCTTATATAAACACATTTGATCCGTAAAGGCCGGTATCCACTTTCGCACGAAATAGGCGACAGTTTTTTTCTCAACCTCTTTTGCCAAAAGAAAAGATTACGTCATAAAAGAGTTTCGCGGGAACAAAGAAAAAGTTTTTTCAACCGTTACGTCAATTTTGACCGATGGAATTGCCTCGTTTTTCAACCGACCAATGAGTGACCTTACAAAAACATTATAAAGTTTTCGCTCATTTCGCGCGAAAGTGGAGACCGGCCTTAAGGAAAATCATACCGGAGCGAAACGGAACGGTAACGTGTGAACATGGTCTTAGAAGGAAAAACATTCGGAATTTCCGCGAAAACGAACCCCGTCCCTCCAAAAAATATTCGTATCCAAACGGGAAAATAACGGAAGTGAATAAAAAATTACAGCTTTAAAAAAAATTAAAGTCCATATAGATGAATATTGAGGCATTTGTTTCTCTGCTGGGAAGACTAGGTGATTCTGGTGATCGAAGATAAGGATTCCAGGGCATATAATTTTAAAAAGTTATCGTACCTGCTTAGTGCATTGATACCAGAGGTATTTCCACTTTGAATAATGTACAGAATTTGATCCCTGAAAATCAGCAAAAGTGAAAAAAAAAATTCTTCAAAATTTGTATAAATATGAAAATCCGCTCTTAAATCTTTTGACCTTAGTCCTGTTGTGCTTTGGAAAAAGTGAAATAGCGAGTGAAATTTATCAAATTTAAGAAAAACATTGCAATGATAATTTAAATAAAATTTAAAAATCTTTTAAGACACTTAGGTTCTTTACTTGAAGGGCTTTAAAAAGGTAATGAATAATCTCTGGAGTCTGATTCTTGGATTGTTCTTAACTTGGTTTAAGGTCTCCCAGCAAATTCAAGCTTCGTAAAATTAAGCTTATAAAATTGTTAAAATAAAAAAAGATAAAAATGGTGTACCTTTTAAGCAGTTCGAGTAATGTATTGACGAGTTTTTCAACACCGACAGTTCCCATTTGTATCCGAAGACTTCGTAAACATTCCAACAAAAACGACATAATCTTGTCTGCAACGTCTGAACAAAAAGGTAAAGGGGGACTTGCAAAGGTTTCTGAATGCTTAGGCTAAATTATTTCAGTATGAGGTTAAAGGATAATCAGATGATTTGAGATATTTGACAATTGGATTCCCTCTATTGTACAGAGAAGATATCTCAAAATAAATTTGCTTCCTGTTACGGCACATAATTCATGAACAGAGTATAATAAAAATCCGGTGTAAAGTTCAAGATAACGGCCGTAGAAAGTGACAAAATCGGTAAGTTATTTCCTTTTCGGCTAACACTAACTCCCTGTTCGAGAAATTATCCCCGGGATGGCAGATCTTACCGTTTTGATATAATATTGCCAACTGTCGTAGCCTGCTTGTTGAGATTTCCCAAACAAAGTGTCATTCAACGAAAAAAAAACTTTTTCAGCAGAAATATTTCACAAATCATCTGCGAAACAGACAATGCACATAGTGCACAAACGCACGCTAAATTCGAGATTTTATCCAGAGTACACCCTTCAGTAAAGTAAGGTTGTGACAGCAGCCAAAGGCGACCGGAATGCTCTCTTCCCTCTAGCTTTCTACCCTGAGGTAGGGGAGGGCACCACTCATTTCCCTGGATTCCTCCCCTTACCCTTGACTCGTCTCTTTAGTTGACAGTGAGAATCAAGCAAAGAGCCACAAATTACCATTTTGGGAATCTTCGATACAACCTGGCTGGGGATCGAATCCATAACCTTGCGCACCGTAGTCGGATGCTCTACCTGCATGCTACGGCCACATGACAACCTTTACATCCTTAGCAAGTGTGAACTAACCTGTGTCAGTGATGTAGGCAGTCAACATGTGGGAGAAGACATCGATGTACTCATGGACAGAGTTAAACATGATTTTTCTTGACTTGGTTCCTTCGCTTGATGCAGCGTCAACGATATCGCTCAGTATACTGCATATAGTCTTGATAGTGCTTTTATCTGAGGTAGGATAAATTTTGAAACATTATATTATTGTGGAGAGTTTTTACTTAGAGTGGTGCAGTTTCTCCTTAAATCGATTAAGTTTTGACTCTTAGTCTCTTGACTAACAAAACCTTCTCATAAACAAGTTTCTATCACTCACATTTTCCATAACTCGAACAAATTTTAGTTCCCTGTGCGTGTTCGAGTTCTGGAGACTCCATCAGTTATCTATATGATTCCTTCGATAAGACACTAAACTACAAGCATCTCCAATATAGCTTCTGTTATAAGCAATGCAAATTTGACTCAAACAAGTGATACTTTTATGGACCTACCTGGTTATACATTTATAATTGATATCTACGTGACGTAAACTAAACAATCATTCAGAACACAAATAGTGACGATCTATTAAAATTAGTCGTTTGTTTCTTATAAAAAAAAAGTTTAGAAACCAAAATTTCATGCTCTTGAAATATTCTTTCATATTCAAGACTTCGTGAGCATAAAAAGACATCTATCTCATCAAAAAATTGAGTAATTTGGCTAAGAACATTGATGTATGCTTATTAATAGTGATTCTTATAGATAAAGATGCGTTTTTTGAGCTGAAAAGTTTTTTTACAAAAATCTGCTTGACCCATCTTTTACCTACTTTCATGCAAAAAATCAGAAAAAAACAACGATCCAATATTTCACAATGTCCAAAAAAACCTTTTTTTAGCCGTTTTTTGACCCAAATTTGCCCAAAAACATTTTTTTCGAAAATCGGGCTCAGTCACATTCGAGGGTTTATAGTTATGCATCTTTGTGCAAAAAGTCATAAAGAATGAAAGAGCCAATCTCGAGAAAAGCTAATACCTAAGTAATTGATAATGTGCTTATAAAAAAATATCGAATTTGGCCAGTTTTTCTATAAAAACACGCCAAGCAACCAAAATTTCATGTCTAAACACACATATGCTTCAAAAGTAAGCCCTCGTGAGCAAAAAACATCTATCTCATAAAAAAATTGAGTAATTTGACTAAGAACATTAATGTATGCTTATTAATAGTGATTCTTATAGATAAACATGCGTTTTTTGAGCCAACAAATTTTTTTTGCAAAAATCTCCCTGAGCCATCTTTTACCTATACAAAAAAATCAGAAAAAATCAATGATCCAATTTTTCATAAAGTCCAAAAAACCCGCTTTTTAGCCGTTTTTTGGCCCAAATTTGCCCAAAAACATTTTTTTTTTCGAAAATTGGGCTCATTCACATTCGAGGGTTTATAGTTATGCATCTTTGTGCAAAAAGTCTTAAAGAATGAAAAAGCCAATCTCGAGAAAAGCTAATACCTAAGTAATTGATAATGTGCTTATAAAAAAATATTGAACTTGGCCAGTTTTTTCTATAAAACGCCAAGCAACCAAAATTTCATGTCAAACCACATACTTTCAAAGTAGCCCTCTGAGCAAAAAAAACATCTATCTCATAAAGAAATTGAGTAATTTGACTAAGAACATTGATGTATGCTTATTAATAGTGATTCTTATAGATAAACATGCGTTTTTTAAGCCAAATAAATTTTTTTGCAAAGATATGCTTGAGCCAACTTTTGCCTATGATGGTACCCTACTTTCATGCAAAAAATCAATGATCCAATTTTTCAAAAAGTCCAAAAAACCCGTTTTTTTTTTTTGGCCCAAACACGAAATCGGACATTTGTTTTGCAACAATCAAATGATTCCTATGATTCAATCTCGAGAAAAGCTGGTAACGAACGGACGGACGGACGGACGGACGGACAGACGGACGGAATTTATAAAACGCTTAAACTTTTTCATAGCAAGTTTCTTTGTCACTAAAAAGAATGAAAAAGGAAATCAAACAATTGCCTGGTAAAATTCTAATAACGTCACCAAGCCTCAATAGAAGAAGCTTGCTATCATTCGAAATTGAAAAAGAACCTACATTGTTCTTTAGCTGCAGGGTTTGACAGGAGAGCCGCCATATTTATTGAAGAGATATCTTTACAAAGCGTGTTGATCAAGTTCCGATGATTTTCCGAGCGGCTTTCCCATTCCTAGAACGAAAGAAGAAAACAAAAATTCAACACATGGAATTTCTGTGACAACAATCGACAAATTCCCCAGCAAAATTCTGTGTCCCTAAAAACCTTAAAATTTTCAAGTAAAAATGCGAAAGGCGAATATCAGTATAATCTTTCAATTCAGTAGCAAAATACCTGTTGGGCGTCATTCAAGAAGTTCCATGTCAATATAAGTGAATTGGAAAGCGCACGGTATAGCAACGTTTGTACCTACAAAAAACACATCATACAGGATTTTTTAATAAGAATAAATTCATAAGAACATGAGGCTCAATTTAAGCCAGACCCTAAGAACAACTTAAGAACAACCATAGTCTTAGATTTCAGTAATGGCTAAGAATATGGATCTTCATTCCATTCTAAGTCCATAAGTGTTAAATTGAGCACATTGAGCACATTGAGCCTGAAAAAGTCATAAAGGTATACGAACAGCTGAGCCTGGACTAAAATGTATTGGTTTATGTAAAAAAACGTATATGTCTTTTTTTTGTGAACTTCTAGTGTTCTAGGTACATCGTAAGTCGACTTAATCAAAGTTAGAATCAAGGTTGCCTTTTTTTAAAAAAGGAAAGTAAAAGTTGGAAAAGTAAAGGCCGGCCTGGTCGGCTCCCTTAGAGCTAAGTCTCATGGAGCGCTGAAAAACACAATTTTATTCTGAAATCAATTAAGCTGCTAGCATTCATCTGAAATATTTTGCTCTAAGGAAAGCGAATCGGCCAAAAAATTAAGTCCGCTTAGAAACTTTTGCTAAGAAAATTTTAAGAGGTTCGAATCGAGGAAGGTTGCACGAGGTCATAAATTTGTTTTCTTCATAATGTTGGCGACTAAAGTTGAATGAAAAGGGTCATACTAAAAAGATGTTTAGCAACTACAACATAGCAAAAAATTGCTATTTGCAGCGTTCAAATCGATTCTAGGGATACACGCAGCCTAATACCAAACAGATGAAAGATATAAAATAATTCAAAATTTGAAACTAATTGTAGTTACCGTTTGACTACACTCTTTACAACCACCTTCGACGGCTTGAAACAATTTCTGTCCTTGCTCAATACGCAAAAAGAAACTGGGGCGAACTGTTGTTGTTATGGAAACCAAAAGATGGGCGGCAGCTGAGGATATCCTCTCCGGTACCTATAAAGTTAATATATGATACATATAAAATTCAGGCCAAAGTATATCGAATAAACAATAGCGAGTTTATGTATTTGCCCTTTTTGAGGACAGTGGAGTGACTGAAGCAATTTGGAACAACCTGTATATTTATTCGACAAATCGAGGACGGAAAAGCGCTTGTCAACCGTCGTCCTCAGCCAATCCGGATCTGGTCAAATCAAAAGCTAACTCCGTCTCTGTTGGGCGTTAGAAACTTTGACATAGAAAAAGCAGGAAGAGCATAAGTCACAAATGCCGGCCACGTACGCCAAACCTTTAGGGTTTCAAGACGGCGATGAAGAAAGAGAATACTGACCTCTTTACTAAACAGTGTGTGTATTGTATCCAGCATTGACACAACTATGGATTGGAATTGTTGGAGACCATTTTCATTGTTTTGAGCGGCACCTTGACACTTAACCAGCCAATGACAGTACGCTTGAACTGAGGCGATTGCTTGTGCATGTCTGAAAATAAAGTTCAAAACATAATACAGAATACATACGTCAGCTCTTTAGCAGAAAGTTCGGCTTGTGAAGGCAAAATGGAAGATTTCGAGAATCGCAGACCTCAACAAAGCCACAGGTAGTATAAAGAGCACGAATCCGTTAATCTATGCTATAGTCTATGAGCTCATTAGATATTAGACTTTAACTAAAATCCGAAAGTTTCGGCTACCATTTTGGGACACCATTCGCCTTGACTGTTTAACAGAAATTGTTATGCAGATTTTCATTTTTATCCAGTCTTTATTTCAGATTTCGACGAGAGTACTTTGGGGCTGACAACCCATATAACAGAAAGCTAGTCAAGATTGTCTTACACTTCAATGAGATCGTTCCTGAGTGATTCATCTTGAACTTTCACTTGATACGTCTTGTAAAATCCTCCGAACATCGCACCTTGGATCAAACTAGAAAAACAAAACACGATCACATAAAATATAACAATAATTTATAAAGAATAAAAAACGGACTAAACAAAGTCAGACATATCGCGGATTTCACTGGTCTTGGTTGGAATTGATTTCGCCAAGTAAACTTTTCTTTTTACAACCTCGCGAGTTTTGGGCATGAAAATCAAACTAATCTGGAAAAGAAATAATCGGACACGTAATCATTTGTATTTGTATCTTATCCTATAGATTTTTCAAAAGAAAGAAGGTAACTAGACCATGGTCTACCATGGTCTACACAATAGACAGCTCCAGGCTTTTAGGCCTTACTCTTGGTCTATAGGTGGCAATTAGTAACCCCCACCGGGAATTGCTTACTAATAGGTTTAAACATAATAGACTTTCACAAAACATGTTCATCAATAGAGATTTCAAATAAAAGAATGTTCAAAACACAGCTGGATTGGCTTAGGTTTCAAAACTCTCTATTGTTTCATTAAAACCTCAGTGCGCATGCGATTTATCCGGAGAATTTCAATATTCAAAACAAGAGCAGCGCTCATATCCCGAAGAGTAGGAGTTTTACGCTCGAAATTCGAAACGAAGGAAGATATGACGTAGCCAAACTAGACCATGGTATCTAGGTTTCAGAAGACTTTTGGAGACGAATGGATCAAAAAAGTGTCCACAAACCTCCCGATCAAGACTTCTGACTGCTCATAACGATTCCGGAAATTTACATCGTCGGTAAACAAGCCGGATAAGCGACCCATGATGCGGAAACCAGTACTCAAATCCAACAGCCGGATGTGTAGAGTTTTGCATTCGTTAGATGAAGGGAGAGTCAAACCTATGAATGAAAAGAGCTTTCCTTTTTTCTTTCTGTGGAAGAATTGTTGTTCTATTAATACAGCCGGCGCTCTCTAATTCGATTTTAAGGGGAATCAGATTTCCATCCAATAAGGGAGCGTATCGAGTGGTAGAGCGTTGTTGAAGAGAGTTTCTTGTTGACGGTGACTTTCAATATCATCGAATGATGAAGCGTATCACATAGCAGTACGTCGAATTAGAGAGCGCCATCTAAAGACTAATATCAAAACTTTGTATGATTTCGCGTAATTTGGAATATAAAATATCGCATTCCTGAGGTAAGTCATTGTAGATAAAACTTGTCTTTGTAAAAGAACTTGAGAGAATGGTGGCTGTCTTGGCTGTGAGTTCATTTAGTGTTAAGGGGTATAGTCATTATGGTATAGGAGACCCATTGTAGAATTTCGTCAGCAGAAGTATTGCGCTGTATTTCGATAAGAACTGCTCGGAAATAGTTTTGAGCAGTCTTTCAATACACCTTTTTACGATTAGCTGCTTCGTATAAAAAGTCACCAAAATTTCGAGTAAACAAACCATCTCATTGGCTAAAAGCAAAAACATAAACAAAAAAATGTCCAGAGTAAGAACACAGAAAGCACATTTTTCTCATACTTTGCACATTTTTTTGTTCATGTTTTTGCTTTCAGCCAATGGGGATGGTTTGATTACTCGAAATTTTGGTGACTATTTATACGAAACGGCAAACCGGAAAAAGGTGTATTGTGGTAAACATTAAATGAATACGAATGGGAATACTGTGATTGGTGTCTTTCATGGGGAGGTTACATTGAGAGTGAAAAGAATTTTAACTTACAATCGTTTGAAATAACATTTGATAAAGCAAAGTAGACATCCAAGTTTTCTTTGAAAATTTGTGACTAGAAGAGGAAGGATTTTAAAAGGGATTTTAAATAAAAGCCATTGGATATAGTCGCGCGGCTGAGGTCGAAAAAAGTGGCTAGAAAATGATTTTCGTGATACACCTCTTAGATTCCACTTTTTTCGATGGAAACTCTCGAATTAGCATATGTAGATTCCAAAATCAAAAAGTTTCCACGATATTATCGTGCAAGTAACGAGTAATTGGCGATTTTTTGCGTTTCCAGGCAAAATTGCAAGGCCTGGAAATTCATGATTTTTGGGGGGTCTTTAAATTAAAAAAAAAACCTATATCACATGATAGAGCTCTTCAAACTGAGCAAAAAAGTGTATTACACCAAAGTCCCAACTTCTCTAGATCAAAAGTTATGGGCCTACTTGTGGTCAAAAAGGTGTTTAATTTTGCATAAATTAATGCAGATTGTGGGGAAATCCCCTGTTTTCCATCAGTTTTTTACCACAAATAGGCCAATAAATTTTGATCTAGAGAAGATGGGACTTTGGTGTAATACACTTTTTTGCTCAGTTTGAAGAGCTCTATCATGTGATATAGGTTTTTTTTTTAATTTAAAGACCCCCCAAAAATCATGAATTTCCAGGCCTTGCAATTTTGCCTGGAAACAGGGGGGGGGTCAGGATCCAGATACCAAACCCAGGGCCGGGGGGTGGTGTCAATTTTTTTTTCAAATTTCAAAAAGTCAAGTTGGTATCGATACCAAAATGAGAGGTTGGGTCCCCCTTTTTTAATTTTTGCTGAATTTTAAATTAGTATCTGACTTAAAATGTTGTATAATGTAAGTATAAAAACTTATTTGAATCGTTTACACTACCCTGATTCCATATAAAAGCATTCTTCATTCTATAATTGAAATTAAATTCTTATTTAACTTTTGCTACTCTCAATCCTTTCAATCAACCAAAATTCATTCAAAACTAGAGTTGAACAAACTGAATCAAGTCGTGAATTTTTAGTCGTGATAAAATTTTTCTGTACATAACGTTCATCATACAGGCTATGTCAGGCTATGTTACAAAGACTCAAGGCGTGCCTAATACAATGAGTCTTTTATCTAACTAGTTTATCAACTAGCCCGGGGGCAGTGGGTTTACCAACTGACGGCAGTGCGGCAAAGAAAATGGCTTTTTAGAATCGCACCCATCCAGTGCAGAAAAAAATCGGTGAAATTCATACCCTTACAGTGCATTTTTTTTCATATTTTAAACTCTTTTAGAGCAAAAAAATCAAGATTTTCAGCGAAAATTTGCAATTTTTCCTAGATTTGCTGAAATTTCCACCCATCCAGTGCATTTATCAAAAGTCCACCTTTACAGTGCATTTCTGATATTTTGAAAAACATACCCTTAACCGCCGCACATACCCGTCGGTCTATTTGCCTGACTGTCCTCCCCCGGGTCAACTAGTTTTATGAATTCGATACATTTTGCCAATTTAGTTCCAGAAACTTAATTTACGTTGTGTTAGAATGAGAAAAACTTGTTTTCATTTTCAGGAGTCTAAAGAGTGGTACATAATATAAGTGATTGATAAGAGGAATGTTCTTTGAATAAAAACATCAACAGATTTTGTTTAGCGTCCCTTGTATGCAGTATCATGCATATAACTTCTTTCATTTTTACTGATTGCCAATTTAGGGGGGGGGGGGTGGGTCCCCCTTTTTCAGAAAAATCGGGGTTCGTATTGATACCAATTTAGGGGGTGGTGGTGTCTACTACTTTCAAATCTCGAAAAGTCAGGTTTTTGGGCCCTGGGTTGGTATCCTGGACCCTGACCCCCCCCTGCTGGAAACGCAAAAAATCGCCAATTACTCGTTACTTGCACGATAATATCGCGGAAACTTTTTGATTTTGTAATCTACACATACTAATTCGCGAGTTTCCGTTGTTTTTTTTGGAATCTAAAAGATGTATCACGAAATGAAACGTTTTTCGACCTCAGCCGCGCGACTAATAGTAGATAGCCGACAAAAAAAGGCAGAGATGATGTTATTAAAAATGATGAAGAAAAAACTAAGCGGATCAACTTACACATTGTGTGAAAGATTCTTCGGGCAACAATTGTGAAATCTTTTCAATGACTTCTAAACACGGACTGATAAACTTCTCCCATTCTGTTTCACTCTGTAACGAAAAAAAGAAAAGTGAGCAGAATTGTCTATAAGGCAAAGCATCTATGCAATGTTGTAGAACATGAATTGAACAGTCAGAAGATATTCCAGTAGTGCAAAGCAAGACAAGACATACAGCTTCCCAAGTGAAGATAGGCCCTTAACTAAATTAGAGAACATTGCACAAGAGAGATTGCTGTACAAGTGAAGTAGTGTATATCATGAAAATAATATAAAATTCAAAATTATACTTCATCTTCTTAACCAATCAGATGAGAGTATTTTGAATAGCTTACGTCATCGTCATATTTCTCCATGTCAACAGTGTCCAGCCAATCAGCGTTGTGTTGGAATTGAATTTTCTGAAGCATTTCAATCAACAGTTCTTGTAGACAAGCCACATATCTATGGTAGAAAATATAAAAACCAATCAATGCTGATTAGAGTCACGTAAATTTGACGAAAACTTTAACATAGCAGTCAAGGTTACGTCATTTTTATTACGACAACTGATTGGCTGCAAAGATTATAGCGTATGAGGTAGAAAAAAACTGAAAAGTCACATAAAAGTCATTAAGGTTGTGCATATAACCCAAAATACTCCAACCCAACCTTACCTTTCCATAGCAGCCACTTTGAAATTACTTGTGATGCACGAAGAAACTTTATCAACAAGATAATCTAAGAAGATGATCCAAATGTCCAGACAACTTGAAAACGTCTCTGGTAGATTCTGCGTAATGAAAGATCATAATTTGCTTTTTTAAGATTTTAGTATATAAAAGATAAATTATATATGCCTTCCTCCTTAGGCTTCAGTAGATACGAATAGTGTTTAAAACGGGATCCCATTTCGGAAACTTTTATGGCCTCACTCAATCTATAGAGTATAATGCTCGTGCCTCGGAGATCCTCTTATCGCTGCTTATCGGGAATCGCATATCCAGCTGTTTTATGCTCTGAACTGAACAAAGGAAAAAACCGTATACCCCCTGTTGAGGAGGTCCATTTCCGTTCCAAGGGGTAAAGGTTTGATATGTGGCGGAATTCCAAAGGGAGATACAAAAATCTGTCAAAAATAACTGGAATTCCATAGGGGTAGCTTTTCAAATCCTACTAAAATTCAGAATTCCAGAGGGGTTTAAAGCTGAAATTGCCTGGAATTCCAGGGGGTTACAGTATTTCCAGCCACAGAGGGATGGACCTCCTCGGCAAGGGGTATACGGTTTTTTTCTGGAAAAGCCCAATAAGAGTAAGACGTAACCTACCTGTTGCATGGTGTATTTGAGGAAGAGATAAAGCAGCTCAACAGTTGGGAAATGATCACTCGGTTCAAATCGTCTTAAATGATTGCCGATGAACAAACTCAAATATTCTGTGAACTTCTCAATGTAACTGAAAAATATATTATTGATTATATACAATGATGACTGGCTTCTCCTTGCAGAGGGTGCCCAGTTCTAGATTGAGTGGTTTACTTTAGGAGTCGTCTCGTTAGAAACTTCTTACGCTGTAGTTTATACTGCCTGTCAGCTTGCGAGACACTGACACAGAGTTTTTCGGATCAAATGCGTTAATCCAGCGTAACCACTAGGAAATAAGGCAAGGGCTCCCTCACCTTTTTCACGATGGATTGTGGAATCGATACCTAGCAGTCACGGACAGGCTTCTTGAGTTTCTGTCTACCCAATTTATCTCACATGGCATTGGTTGGCCCAGGCGAAGGTATATTCACTAGCCAAGTGAATCACAGCACTGCGAGTGGGAATCGAACCCCTACCTCCTACTTACAATAGTCGTTTCTGGCCTGACAGCTGAAGATGTCATAGATGTAAAACGCACTATTGGTATAATAGACTAATAGGAATATTCCAGAAATATTTCACGTTCAACGGCCAATTTTGGATGTAGAAACCGGCCCTGTAGACTCAGGTAGACTTACACTAACGAAGCATAGAAGTTCAACGATGGAAATAATTGATTAGAAAAAGATATTTTTATATTTATAAAACATTATAACTGTATCGTGCACTTTTTGAATGTTTGCTTCACAATCTAGAATTGAAAGTTTTCTAAGAAAACTTTGGAATTCAAACAACGAAATCACACCTCTCATCGACAGTTTTGAGAACCCCTCCTTCACTGCCAGACGTCATCACTTGTAGCAGTTTGAAAGTCTGTTGAAACATTTGGAAGAGGAATGATTCGTATTCTGCGGGGATGAACTTCTTTGATAGGATCTCGTTGATGCAACTCATAGCATTGATACCTAGAAAAAGAGGAAAAGTATAATTCTATTGACTTATTCAAAGTCTAACCATGACCAACATTAAAGTATATTTCTTATCCACAAAGCATTCTATTTGCTTATTCTGGGAAAGACGTCCTTTCTGACCAATACATTTGTTTCAGTTGAGGAAAACCTCTGAATCGTGTTCCCATACTTAATTGTTTATAATAGAGCACATGTTGTTTACTCCGTACATTACGGTCCGAAAACTATATTGTCGACTATTGCTCATCAATATATTGTGTAGTCTAAGTAGCCCTAAATTGTTAGAAATTTTATTACTTCTGTGGTCCTGAGAGGATTATAATTTTCAAATTGTTAATTTTAGCTGAAAATAAGGAGATTCAATGGAGATGCATACGAGCAGCGTCTGCGAAATGGGAGAATATGGATAATATCGATTTTCAGAATTTCAATTCAGATATCCCAGATTATAAAAACATTTTGAAGGCTGAAATTTGTCAAAACTTTTCTAGTTATTACTCTAAACTGTTAACGAAAAGCCTGAAAATCTAAGAATCTTTAAAGTAAATGTCTACTGACCTACTTTCGTCCCAATCACTTTATCTGAACCTTTCATGACAGCTAGATTACATCCGTATTCTGCGTAGTTGAAAATCTTTGTCACAAGGCTGGGCGTAATGAAACGTGAAAGTGGCAACCAAGAAATATATTGTGTTAAACAGTCAAAAATCGCTATACAAAGCTCCTCTGACTGAGCTGACATGACGACGGCCTCAATCTTTTGCGGCGACGTGGTGGAGCCGGGAACAGTGAGACGGTGTATGGGTGAATGGTTGGGCGTGGTGTAGGGTGAGCGTTGTATAGGCGAGGGCGGTGGTGTAACTGTGCTGACGATATGTTTAAACTTGTGTGATATAGATGTGAGTAGTTCTGTTAAAATGTGTAGTGCATTGGGAATATGTTGTAATAAGGATTCTTTCAGTTCTTGTCGCCGTTGCATGCTCAAGTCTTCCCTGGGTGAGATGAATTCTTCTGAGATCATTTGTAGAGCTAGTACACCAACCAAGGATGTGTCAGGATTTTGCAAAAGCTAGAATTAAGAAAAATGTAAACATTTTAGATTTTCAGCAGCTGCATTCTATTGTGGTATTCAAAATCAGCCATGAATAGAATGCCATTTTGGAAGAACCTTACTGTAAAGTACCCAGCAAAAAACTCTTGTTTTAGTTGAAAGATAACACCAATTACCGTATAAAATCATTCAGTATTTGAATGGCACTCCCTCTTTACTCTCCAGTAAAGCTAGAAGCCTATTCCAAAACTAGCGTATCTCCTTAAAACAGCTCCATAAACATTGACTATACCCAGGTGTTGCAACTAGCTTATGTGAATATGCACGGAAATCTTGGAAAATCGTTGAATTGGTGTGTCATTTGACCATAAACCCTCTTAATAACAAAACGGAAGTTGTGTATTTTGTTTCTCGAATATCTTTAAAAAATCTTGAACCCTTTCAGAAAATTCGGTCCCAACATTTAAACTTACTTTGATTATATTCGAGAAGAAGTTTGGATAAAACATTGGCCAATCATAACGTCCGATGATGACCACTGATTTGATGGATTTGTTACGGATAAAAGGTGGCACTGCATTATACTTATTGACCATGTAATTGTAAAGAAATTTACGAATCTGTTGTTTGTCTTCACCCAGTAGACCATGCCATCTCTGATTTATAAGGTTCTAAAAAAACAAACAAAAAATTATACAATTCTTTATGATTGAGTGGAGCAGTAGTTTTCACAAAGTGTAGACTAAGGCTGGAAGAACTGTAGGATTTGAATATTTCCTAACTTAGTGACAAGGCCCATGTTGTTCCTACACTAATTCTTGATAGATAATAATAACATATGCCACCAGCTTTTCAAATTGTCCTTCTCAAGAATTTTGAGTATATGGTTACTAGCCAAAATATCAATTATTCAATCCAGGGATACACAGGTCAAATTTATATTTTTGAGATCTATAATAAAAATAAAAATACCTCAAAAATACTGAAAGAATACATCTGAACATATTGATTGGACGACTTGGTCAAGAAATAGATACACTGTCTCCATGCTCCGTCTTGTAAACCAAAATTATTCAAAAGTTCTTCTGGTAAAAGAAACATTAGAAATTTAGTGGTTTATGGTCATTTTGTCAAGCAAAGTAAAGATAAACTTCAATTTGAATCCCGAGTGAGGAAGTTATACCTGATAAAAGTATTCTATTTTGAAAACTTTCAAATGGTATCATATTATGTGATATTGCATGAATACGAATATGAGATTTTGGCCCTAAGGACTTTGCTGTTCAAAAGTGGATATTCCAACTAGAGGCATTTCAGGTTTTTTTCTTGAGCATATCACATAGAAAGAGAAAGTATGGACAATTGTTATATTTCTTCCTACAAACAACATATATACGACCCTAATACATTCCTTTGGAAAAGAATTACCTATTTGCCGTTTCCTGTCATTGTTGCTGGTTGGTCCAAAGAACTCATCCAGTAAGTCATTTAAACCTTTTAACGTAGCCTCGTCAGATGCCTTAAATGTGATACGAAAAGAAAAAACACATGGAAACACAAAATACTATACCATAGTTATTTTTCTTATGAAAGAATTGGTAAAAAGTGACAAAGCAGAAAAACAAAAGGATTTTTCAAAATTTGTGCTCGCGCAGGACTGAAAGGGGAGAAAATTGTTATTCTTTTGTTTAAAATTCTGTTCAAGTAAATGGTAGATTTTTTTGTCATAAATCAATAAAAACATTGTGCTTACCATTTCTTGAGTGTTGCAGTCCTTGATGAAAAAATGTCAACTAACTTTTATTCTTCTTCATTTTTTCTTTTATTCCAGAGCAGTATAAACTGCTGCCATTATCTCACAGTTTAAATGTTTCTTTTATTTAAAGCCTTAACTAAGAGAGAATGAAAATAAAAATCACAATGTTATACTTCAGATTTCGCAACATCTGGTTAGGAATAAAAAGGAGAAAAAAATACTTGGTTAATCATTAATTATTTATATGAAAAAACAAATACAATAAGTTTGTTGTTTTCAGGAAAAAATTGTAACAAAAATGTCCTTTAAAGTGCTGGTGATATTATTCAAATATTTTCTGCTAATTTATGCTTTTTAAGAAATAAGGAAAAAAGAAATCTTTAATTTTATTTTTCACATTCTGTATGAATCAACTTTGAATTTGAAAGTTTTTAAAAATGGCTTTATTATAATTTAACTAACAACTTGACTTTGTTTATTAAAGCAATTTTAATCAGCTATCAATGTTTATATGAACAAATTGTGCCATTTAATACTCAGCTAACTTCAAGAAGCAGACCAAACTTTATTCATACATGTTCCATTTCAAACAGGTTTTAAATTTGATATTTTATATTTTGAAAAAATAAACAATCATAAAAGTCAAACATTTTAATAACAATCTATCTTTTCATTATGAAGTAATTATCAAAAAATGTAAACAGAGACATGTGAAAAGGAAATTAAAACAAAAAAAGGAAGTTTCTTAATTTTGATAAGAGATTTATTTCTAAAGGAGGTCAGTGGTATTCATTATTTGGTATTATCAAATTTGGAATATGTCTTTAGTAGGGGAAGCATCTTTTGAGGAAGGAACTGCAACTATCAAAATTTAAAACAAACATATTTTTTTAATTGCAAAAATGCCAAGGGGGGGAGGCAAAAATTTTTGAAAATCAAGGGGGGAGCAAAAATTAGATGCGAATGGAACAATCTCTAGGTGGGGGAAAAGCCTTTTTCAGAAAAATGAATAAATTTTTTATCCAAAAATGTCAATCTTTAGGTAAAGACCCATGAAACTTTTCGAAAAGGAGGGACAAAGAGGTTTTTCAAAATCTAAGGGGGGGGGGTTAAAAGGATTGGGGCAACCAGAATTTTTCAAAATCTCAAATCTCACTATGAACACATGCAAATTGAGATGCATGGATATTTTAAAAATACAGATGACATGAAATTTGGCTGAAATTACGTTTGAACTGATTGGTCAGTCTCATTTAAATTTTATAGCTAATTGAACTTCTTCATCTGACCTTTCTACACAGACCCCAAGTTATGCCTAAAAAAGGTTGATATAAAATAATAATGATTTGAATTGGCTTTATTGAACATAGTTGACGAGAACTTTCAAAGGTTTTGCAAGTGTTTTTCCAAAGTCAGTCAATTTTGACGTCAATCCTTAATAAAATCTAAGTCAGGACTGCTAACAAAATTTTGGGCATAGGCAAAAAAATCACTTTAGGCAGACCAAGGAAAGGGCTTTTAAAAAAAAGAAAAAATATGTAAAATTTCACTTGGTTTTTTGATTATAGAGTATTTTAACTTAAAAAGCTAAATCTCAGCATAACTACTCTGACCAAATTTCGTGAAATTTTGACTGCAATCTTGTATCATTGGATTCTAGGAAATTTGTATCTTTATTGTGGTTTAAGAAGTGTCCTGAAGCTTAGCAATCATAGGCATAAAGCATAAGCATAGTAAGACTGACTTGGGCATTAAAAATAGATAACACAGATGTCAAGATATCAAGTCGAAAGCCATTTCCAATCATGAGATATAAAAACCAAAAGGCGGATTTTATAAAATAGGAAAGAGGACAATTTTGGGCTATTAAATTTGGCTTTTTTCATTCAAACCCTGTAAATATGGATGAGCACCATGTTGATATGTTGGCTTGAAATTGAAAAGTAAGCTACTGGAAACAAAAGTGCACCAATTTTCATCTTAGAGCCTCACTCCAAAGAAATTAAAGGAATATATACCTTTAAGTGTTTTTTTATCAAAAGTTTAAAAGCTTTCATCTCAGTTAGAAAAAAAAACAAAGCATATAAACATTTTTGGAAAGATTTTTTTAGACTTTATTAGGCAAGGCCAATTTAATTTGTTGTTTTATTGGCCAATTTAATTTGTTGTTTTATTGGCCAAGCTACCCAAAAAAGAGTGTCCGTCGGTCGGCGAAAAAATAAAAATAAAAGTAGAATTTCACTTATAAAATCTCCTAAAAAGACAGCAGAAATTAGTACTATATCTTGACAAAAATGCAAAAAAGAAAATAAAAAGACACAAAAAACTCTAACTCATGAAAAATTGATCATAAAATTCTCGAACACTTGGAAAAAGTACCAAAATTTGACAATCTGTAAAGCAATGAAATATACTATATACCAAAATTTATTATATTTTTATTTCGATTTTAGGAATTTCAGGTACGGTCGGGCCAGTAAAACAACTTATCATTATCAAATTGTTCTTGCCTTACCAGTTTTCTGACTTTCATTGACATTAATCTCTCTCTCTTGTATTGGTACATGTGTTTGTCAGAAGCAATGAATTCTTTTTATGATGTGAATAATAGTGGATGTTATCGCTAGGGTAGAGAAAATATTGCTGATTTTTCTCAACTTTCCTCATTTAAACAAACCATAATTTCTTGACGAACATCTGCAAAATTATTGCAAAAGTTATAAATATTATTGTATTGTTTTTTAAAGCTTCTCCTCTCAATTTTCCACATTACGGACCAATGTATTGAGACTTTTTTACTTGAATATTACAGATCACCACATACTGTTAGTTAGTGCTATTTTGGATATATCTTGGACAGAATTGTGCTGTTTTTTATGAGCGGCATATGGTGAAGACATGAATGAATGGCATTTCAGTGCCTTGCAAAATGGGCGGTTTTATAAATGACACCCTATTAATGCCATGTTGTTTTGTTTTAATCGATGATTCTTAGGCTTGGACTTTTTTTCATCTTTAGTTCGGTTAGTGTAAAACGCAGGTCACAGGTCACAGGTCGCAGGTCACAGGTCAGTGATGACAGCTTGACTCTAATCAATGTCATTGCAGAGAAAAATGTTTGGAAAACACAAAGAATTATCAAAAACATAATTCTCAAGCAATTTCATCCATATAAAACCATTTCAAATATCAAAATTTAACCATGTGCTTTTATCGATCTTTCGCAGTTTGCGCCGTGTATAACGCAGACCAGAAAATATTTGAAACCATATTATACGTATAACAGGTATATTACATATTGCAATGTTTGTAATGTTATATGATGGTTACATATAATAAAACACATCGCTCTAAAACTACCTTCTCAGAGAACTCACGAGCTTCTGATTGGTGTACTTTTATATCCAGCCATATTGTTATCATCACATTCGGTATGCTAAATATTTTTGGTGTTTTTTTCTTGTAAGACATGATATTTTGTGATTCTGTTAATATATTTGTCAAAAATTGTCATTAAGACATTAAAATAATAACTGAATAATTAATTAGTTCCATCCTTCTAAAACCACTCTCTTAGGGACCTTGCAAGCTTCTGTTTGGTGCCATTTTTTATCCTTTCACACCATCCACATCACATTTTGTTAAATAAATATTTTTCGTGCTTGTTAGACATCATATTTTATGATTTTGTCATTATTTGTGTAAGTAAGTGTACCACCAGGTTGTTATTCTATGTAATTGTCATTTTATAATATCTAAATAACATGTAGGCGTAGTGGTGTAGTGGTTATCGTGCTTGACTTCTGTCCAGGAGGCTCGAGTTCGATACCCACCGTGGCACTACGATTCACTTGGCAAGTGAATGCTCCTTCGCCCGGGTCAACCCATGCCATGTGAGGGGAATTGGGTACCATAACTCTGATACAAGAGTATGGGTAGATATTCCAGACATTGTGGTGTGCCGAGACACTTAGGAGGTTCTACACCTGCGAGGACACCCGTTCTCCCGTGTAGTTTGAGTGTCGTGGTATACACCATGGCTCGGCAGCTCGCATCTGCAGGGTTGCAATGTCTGCTTGCGCTGTGATTCCTACTCCATCGTGGGTAGGACCCATTCCGATGCATCAGAGGGCATATCTATCTAAACAACATGTATTATTTTTTGTCATTTAATGCGTTATGTATTATTGATATTGATGTATTGTTATGTTATGTATATGTTATGATCTTATTATCTTTTTTCCGGTCTGCACTTTGTTGACCTGTGACCTGTGACCTGCGACCTGTGACCTGCGTTTTACACTAA
>NW_027104530.1:2145156-2236367 GCF_902728285.1 Clytia hemisphaerica
TTGAAATTTCTCATCGAATTTTTCTCATCGGGGCACGGCTACCATTTTATTTGGAATGACATAATGGACGGCTTACACTTCGAACTTAGCTAATTCCGTATTGTGTAAAAGTAGCTTTATATATTTCCAAGAATTTTTTGATTTGTGTTAGTTCCTTTGTTACTACATCAACTACTCCGGTCGCAGACCCGTGACTCCCCGCCCCGGGAAAAAAGGAAAAATCGTCCCCGGTGGAAAAATATCCTACAATTTCAACCCCACTGCGAAATTGCTATATGATTTTATCCCCATTGAAAACTGAATGTAAAAAATTGCACTCCAAAACCATCCCCAATGGATTTTCGAGCTGGAAAAATAGATTTTCTATCCCCATGGCATTTTGATAGAAATTTTATCCCCTGAGGAAAAAGTTCTACCGGGCATGAGACAGGGTTTTTTGTACTATGCTTCTCCTCTGGTTTTAGGTAGTCTGAATCGCAGCCTCTTACAAAACCCAGGTAGTATAGGTCTGCTTAATGATCTACCAACTGCTTTCCGGTTCGCAAAGGAAATCTTGGCAAGTTAATATTTTGATTGACATTGATGCGTACGCAAAACGATCGTTTCGAACGTTTCAAATGGAAGTTTACGTCGAAATTCGAATCCCAGACCAGAAAAACAAAAAAAGATAACTCTGACGCGCGCATTATGTAAAGTCTGTAGATTTATTTTGACTTTTGCTTTATAAGATATCTGGTTGTAAATTTATCAAACTTCCCATCAGCTCTTCGGTCGAAGCTCAAAAATCAAATATGAACACAAAAAATGATAGAAAACAACCGAAAACTCCAATCTTTCAAAGAATTGAAGTACCTGAAGATACAAAGGCCACACAGTATTAAAAAGTGAAATGCCAAAGCTGAAGAAAAGTTCTTTGTTTTACATTTAAAGGCCCTTGTTGAAGGAACAACAGCACTCCTTTTGAATTATAAAAAAAGTCAGAAATATCAATATGACCCCCCCCCCCAATAAAAGAATACCTTGAAAGATCTGCAACATATCTAGAACTGACAAAACAATTATCTGGAGCCAAAGTGATCAACGAATCCGTGTGGTAAAAAATTTACACTCTACAATCCAAATTCAGCATCAAAAAGTAGTTTATGAACCAAATTTTGTTGGTGCACACAGAAGAACCCAGGGCACTAAATCAATAAATCTAATTTCTCATCTTTTACAAAATCTCCACATTAAACAAGAAAGAAGGAAGAAATACAAGCAAACTTCCTTCCGCCTACTTTTTTTTCGAAATCCAAATATATTTTCCAATCTATGATTTGGTGCCTCACAGAAAACTTAAACATTACGTAATGTTATATTTGTAGACACTCGCCAGCTAAACATGTCTTTAGCCGTATATCGGCTAAAGGCGGCAAATCTCTGGACAAAGGAAATATAGCTTATTAAGCATCCTCTATAAGGAGCACGAATCCGTTAGTGGATGTAGCAGCCTAGTTTTAGGGATAAGGGTGGGGGAGTGATCCAGGGGCCCGGGCCGGCATAGTCTGAACCCCCGGGGGGGGGGGGGGTACTTAGGCAAAATGGGTACCGGGTATGTGCGAGCCATAAGGGTACCTTTTCTCATTCCTCAAAAGTCCCTCAAAGGGGTACAAATTCAAAAGTTAGTCTCTGAAAGGGTCCCAAAATCACAAAAATCAAAAATTTCTCTCTCCTCAAAGGGTCACGATTTCCAAGAATTTTGACCAAAATTTGGTGAAAATCAAACCAAAATTTGGAAAAAATGGACCAAAATTTAGGAAAAAGTCTCTCAAAGGGTCCCAAAATCACCAAAATTTTGTCTCTCAAAGGGTCGATTTTCGATTTTCGGCTCGGACATACCCGTCACCTCGCAAACCTAGTACCCCCCCCCCGGGGTCTGAACCGAAGACCTCCAACAAGAGCAAGGATCCGCGAACGAAAGGGAGAACGAACATGTATGTTCTGCCCGGGGGTACTTACTGTACTTAATCTAATTTATTTAACTTTAATCTATCCTTTATGTTTAAAACAGACTACAACTACACGCTTTTTTTAATAAGAATATACTTTATAAGAACATTTATGATGAAATTGGGCAAAAAATTAAGAATATGCTAATATGCAAAGAATAGCACCATCATGGAACCTAACAATGCCATTTTTAAAGCAATTAACATGTAAATTTGCAAATATTCCCTAGCACTGCAAGAAGTTTCACAAAAATGCAAAATATTTTCTTGAGGTATGTATTGCCAGTTTTGCATGCTAGATTTAGAGGCTAATAATACCAATATGCGATTATGCGTTGCACAGCATAAGAATATTTCAGGATGATTTTTCTAAAAAAGTTAAGAATATCCCCTTCTCACCGACCCGATGACATTTTATAAAGAATAACGGGCCAAAACTCGATGGGGATTGATATCCCCATGTACTTTATGGCTGGTGATTTGATTTCCATTGTTTTCTAGCCTAAAAATTCAGCCAGGATGGGGAAAAAATAGCATTGTAAATTCTTCGTTGGTTTCTTCAGAAAACTGAAAGGTTTTTGGGTTTTTGGTATCCTTTACCTTGGGGGGGGGGTACTAGGGCAAGATGGGTTACGGGGATACTCCACTGGTCAGGGTACCTTTTTTAAACCTCCAGGAGTCCCAGGTAGGGTCGCAAAAACACCAAAATAGAAAAATCAGTCCCTCGTAGGGTGCCTATTTTTGGAAAATTTGGGGAAAAAGTTAAAAATTTGAGAATATTTTGGAATTTCAGTCCCATTCAGGGTCACTTTTTTCGCAAATTTCGAGTCCCACGTAGGGTCCATTTTTCGAACCTCAGCGGAGCACCCCCGTCAGTCGACAAGGGTAGTACCCCCTCCCCCGGGACCATCCCCCCCTGTTTACGTTCATAAAGTAAAACACACAGTAAATGAAATTATAATCTTTGCAGGTATTAATTACAACAATAATATTGGTTTTATTTTCTATTATCATTCTATATACAATTCGTTTGTATGAAATATTAAAAGAGGATTTACTCTAAAAAAACACGCACGAACAAAATAGCACGCACTGGGGAAACAATATTTGCCTCTTTTATATAAGGTACTCAAAAAGCATTACCCAGCTGCCGCATAACGTTGTTTCAACATTAATCTAACGCTATATAGACGTTATGAAGATTAAATGAACGTTGAGAAAACGTTGAATGCTGGGTAACGGTAGCCGAAATTATCGTTACAGAATGGTGCGTGAAAATTGGCTGGGCGACTGAAAAAATTAAATCCTAATTCTAAAATATTACTAACAAATGAGAAAAAAAAATCATGAAGATTTTAAAATTGTCCAAAAAGCTTCAAACCTGTACTAACGTAGGCCTAAAACTCCAAAGAGTTAACTCGTGTACATAGACTTCATAAAAAAATTGTCAAGAATATATATCATACATCATAAAAAGAATCACCATTTCTTCACTTTTAAGACGAAAGTTGTTTATGAGACATTGCTTTGTATATTACACACATAAGGTGCCCTTTCTAAGGTTTAAAAACACACACCAGTGATTATTTCATTGCAATGTTTTCAACAGCAGCTCTTGATTTGCTTCTCATACACAGGACAACGATGACTATGAATTGGATGAGAACGAAAACACCCAACACACAACACACAGCAACGAAAAGATCGGTTTGGACACATGTTTCGCCTTCTCCTTCGATCTCTGTGAATAAAATATGAACATGAAAAAGGGGGATAAGAAGGCGCACTCCCATGATGGAGAAATGGTCTAGAGGCAAAGGCGCAGCGCCAAAATTCGGAGGTTCGCGGTCATTGCAATTTTTCATTCAGTTCAAAGTAAGTACCATTTTCAAATGAAATCATTCCTTCATTCAGTCACATTTTAATATAACAAGCTACATGCTGAATGGACCTACCTGAATGAAAAAATAGAAAGAAAAATGGCAAAGTGAATAATCAGAAGTGCTAACTTGAAAAAAAAATGACAGAAACAAATTTTTCCCAAAAACGAAAATCCAATTTTTACGAACAAATTATCCAGGTAAAAAGGTTTCAGTCAATGTATAGGGAATCATGCCCTCTATCTTTCTGCCAAAAATCAGAAAAAACTAATGAAGCAATTTCATACAAAGTCAAAAAACCCTTTTTTTATTGGGCCCAAATTTAGAAAATAATTTTTCTCAGAAATCGGGCTAAATCGTCACATTTTGGGCATTACTATTTTGCATCATAGTGCGAAAACAAACGAATGAACGAACGAACAGATGTCGAATATGACGTTGAAGTATCTTAGAGACAACAGTACAGGTTTTTATGAGAGCAAACTACATAAGAACATAAGGCTTCAATGGCCAAAATATTAAGAACAAGTTAAGAACATTCGCGGACTTCGCAGACTTTAAAACAACCGATTTCTTAGGAAAATGGACAAAAATACTCACAAAATGGTGAAAACTTTTAGGTTAAAACTCAAAAACTTAAGAACATCTGTCATCTAATGCTTCAAAAATTTTGGATGTTCTTATAAAAAAACATTTTGAAAACGAGGTCCATCATGGTTTATGTATCTCAAAAAGAGTTTGATTGTACTTACGTTTAGCTCTGATGTATGACATATCTCTTGTTGGATCATTATAGAAGTTCTGGCAAATAGGGAAACCAGCTGGTGGTTTTGGTACTCGATCTGAAGCTTCGTTAATGATCATTGCCATACCGTCTAACATGTGTTCCTCCACGTGGCAATGTAAAAACCATTTCCCAGGGTTGTCGGTCCTGATGCGGATCACTGCATATCCACCGGTGGGAATAATCAATGTGTCTTTACGTGGTGGATTCTTTAAGTTCAAGCCGGGGATATTATTTTTTCCCCATGTGGAATTTTTCCATGATGCTGTATTACAAAAACGGCGCCCATTTGGATTACTGCACGTGATATCTTGATTTTCCCCTAGGGAATCACCTTTGGATCCAAGGAGTAGACCTGTTGTCATGTTTTGTTGGGTATAAGCCATTTTGACGACGTAGAAGCTATGTCCGTGTAAGTGAATCGGGTGGCCCCACCCGGCGCCGCTACCTTTATTGACCCATACCATCTGGATAGTGTGGTCATAAGGCACGTTTAATTCATAATGACAATAACAAACTTCTCCGTCTCCACATTTGTGTTTCGAACAATCATAATTGTCAATTTCATCTGATTGAAACAATGAGTTCACCCCTGGGAATTCGAATTTACGACCATTGATTGCCCCGGGTTCATCGTCTCCAGGGAATGCGAAATTCATGAAATGTTCTTGTGAAGTTTCATCAAAAACAGGAGCAGGTGTTTCAACGGCGTTTTCGAAGTCGGACATGAGCTTGCATTTGATATGCGAATGTTTGTCTTGGTCGAAGTAGTAATAGAAAGGGCAGTTGGCAACGATACAGGGGTTATCAGAACTACATTGGCGTTTTGTTGTTTTCGGCTCTTCTGTTTTATTAGCTCCTTCATAACTGAAAATAGCTTCTACGGAATGGTGTTGAACTCCAACCTAGAGGACAATGAAATAAGAATTTTCGAGGATACATACTTAGGAGTACGGGAGATAATTTATTTTAAAGAAAGCTCGTTTCACTGAAAGGTCTTTGAGGTATCTGTCCAGTCACAGATCAAGGGAAGAAATTTCACACTGTTTCAGTCGCGTTTTCATTTTTGACGGATCATATCATTTTCAAAAAATCTAAATTATACTAAAATTCTGAAAAACTAAACTTTAAAAATTAAAGACAGAAATGCTATTTCATCTAAGTTCGTTTAGATAGTCACTCGTCTGAGACGGAATGAGAACAGTTTTAAAAGCTACCTCAATACTTTCACCGCGTATCCAATAATTCCCAACCGACTGAGTTGCATTAATCAAAAAGTCAAAACGCTCCCCTGGGTTGATAATGAACGATTCAACCATCATAGGCTTTAGATCATAACCATCTGAGGCGATAACCATGATCGGATGCTGATCGACTGAGATACGTATTGGATACATAGAGCCGACACCAATGACACGGAAGCGGTACTGTGCTCCCTCTTTCACACGATACCAGGTTAAAGGTGCGCCGTTGTCTTCACCTGTGTAATAGATAAGAAACATACAGGTTTTTTTATATAAGAACAAACTATATAAGAACACTAAGGCTTTGTTGACCAAAATCTCAAGAAAAGGTTAAAAACGTTAGATTTTGCTTATTCATATCAATTTACTGAACTACGATGAAATATATGGATATTTTCGAGGCTCTGTTTTATTCTTTATATTTTGGATTCTATTTTATTATATAGAGCACCCGAAATAATGCCAAATAAAATTGAATCTCGAAAATTCGACTCGATATTTTGTTTATCTACAAGTACTCCAATAATGAATATATATGAAGATTTCAATATTCATCACGAGAGAACACGAGGGAATATAAGCTTTAGTTTAGACAAGCCCTAGTTTAGACGGCCCACTTTTTGCCCTGCCTATTCTAATTGTGAATTAAAGAGGGCATAAAGTGGGCTGTCTAAAGTGATGCATAGCCCTCTTTTGACGTCAATGAAATGTCTTCTTTCAAACCTTTCCAAGCAAAGATTTCTGCCTACTCTAACAATTAGAATAGGCAGGGTAGAAAGTCGGCCGTCTACACTAGAGCTAAATTAGTTATATGTACCAGTTTGTTCATTTTTGAATCTTCCTTTTCCTTCAATGAGAGCACTGTTCC
Source organism: Clytia hemisphaerica (assembly GCF_902728285.1). NCBI lineage: Eukaryota > Metazoa > Cnidaria > Hydrozoa > Leptothecata > Clytiidae > Clytia > Clytia hemisphaerica. Next base: position 2,151,921 of record NW_027104530.1, read on the forward strand.
ATGGTACACCAGAGAATTTACCACCATCCAAAGTCTTGGTGTCTTCATATGCTTTTTTACCAACAAAATTGCCGTAAACTGCTTTTATATACACCTTGAAAGAATGAAATTAAGATATGCTACTAAAATAAAACTTTTAAGAATGGTCAAAATATATGTAGGGGATATATATAAAAGAAATGGTTATCTTTTATTTTCCACCTTTCAATGAGTTTCGGAGAGGTTGTACCAAGTTCCTGGCAATCACGTGGCGTTTTCATTGCCACTTATCATATTTGAACCTCCTTTAGCTTTAAAGCACTTCAAAGGATAGTGTCTATTTTTCGAAAAAAAATTGCAAAAAGGGGGAGTTTTATTCTTGTCTAAATTATAAAATTCTTTCACTGTGACGAATTACTATATGTGTACTACCGCGTCCGTATACTCAAAAACTGGCGATTTGAACCTAGTCTTTTTTTAATGAAGGAGGCTGAGAGGCCGATTTTTCTGGAAAGCTTGCACCAGAGATGGCGGTGAGGATTCAACGTTACTTAACTTGATAATCAAATGCAATGCTTCGCCAACGAAAAAAAACAGGTACTTTAATGGAGGAAATTTAGCGGATTAAAATTAGTGGTTAAGAGATTTCACGGGGACTTAATTTGGCGAACAGCAATATAGGGAGACAATATTTTCACGATTTTGTGCCTTTTAACCCAAATTTATGCATGTTGGTTGTCGAAATACGCATTATTAGGGTTTCTTTGATGCCAGTAAATATTTTAAAAGTAGCTATTTGACATTTTTCGAGCCTTTCTCAAAAGTATTTCGCGGACTTAGTTTCACCCAAATCTGTGAAATCCGCGAAATTTAATCCCCGCGAAAATTTATCCCATTAAATTTCTTACTTCTTCAGAACTTGTATGATGCCAATCACCAATAGACATGATAACATCCACTGGAACTTTTTTCTCTTCATCTTTAGGGCGTTCTTTGATAATCAACGCCCCAAACACCCCATTACTCCGCTGTGCACCAACATGGCTGTGATACCAATAAGTACCCTTTGGTTCTGCCTGTGTTGGAAAGTATGATGTTTGAAAATAATATTCTTCAAGGAAAATTAATTTTTGGTGGGGAAAGTATTCATAAGCTAAGCAAAAGCCTGGTTTGTGCAGAAAATAAGATTTCAAGGCCCTAGATCGCTCTCTATGTTTTTAACCTTGCCAAACCCTAATAAAACAGTATAGGGTTTGACTAATCATAGGTCAAAAACTAGAACACCTAGAATTTGGCTGAGCCTGGATGTGCTTACTTTTTTTAGCAATTTTCAGTCTATAATGTTCTTAAATGCGTTCTTAATTTTTCAGACTTTTCTAAATCGACAATATCGTGCAAAATAAAGAGCACTTATAAAATTGGTAAAATTTGGACAATATTTGACTCTCGATTTTAGAAAATTCGTCCCTAAGTTCGGTTAAAACTGCTTGAAAAGAGGAAAGAATTGTAGTTTCTTGTCATTTTTTGCCAAACTGAGGCTGGGCATGTTCTTACGATGTTCTTAATTTTTCAACGAATTTCAGCCTAAAATCTTCTTATAAAATGGGTTCTAAGAAAGAAAAAAATGTGTTTAGTTAAGTAATCCATCGTAATAATTACCTTGAATTCATAGGTGAACGATTGACCACTAGCGATGGGACATTGTGAAACGTAACTTATATTACCTTGAATTCACAGGTGAACGATTGACCACTAGCGATAGGACATTGTGAAACGTAACTTATATTACCTTGAATTCATAGGTGAACGATTGACCACTAGCGATGGGACATTGTGAAACGTAACTTATATTACCTTGAATTCATAGGTGAACGATTGACCACTAGCGATGGGACATTGTGAAACGTAACTTATATTACCTTGAATTCATAGGTGAACGATTGACCACTAGCGATGAGACATTGTAAAACGTAACTTATATTACCTTGAATTCATAGGTGAACGATTGACCACTAGCGATGAGACATTGTGAAACGTAATTTATATTACCTTGAATTCATAGGTGAACGATTGACCACTAGCGATGGGACATTGTGAAACGTAACTTATATTACCTTGAATTCATAGGTGAACGATTGACCACTAGCGATGGGACATTGTAAAACGTAACTTATATTACCTTGAATTCATAGGTGAACGATTGACCACTAGCGATGGGACATTGTGAAACGTAACTTATATTACCTTGAATTCATAGGTGAACGATTGACCACTAGCGATGGGACATTGTGAAACGTAACTTATATTACCTTGAATTCATAGGTGAACGATTGACCACTAGCGATAGGACATTGTGAAACGTAACTTATATTACCTTGAATTCATAGGTGAACGATTGACCACTAGCGATGGGACATTGTAAAACGTAACTTATATTACCTTGAATTCATAGGTGAACGATTGACCACTAGCGATGGGACATTGTGAAACGTAACCAATACCATCCATAAAAGGTGTTCCTCGCTGATGTTGACCATGCCAATGTAATGTCACTGAATCACTGGATAACAAAAGAAAGATTGAAATTATCACCACCAGGATGAACGAAATAGCTTGCGCTTAACAGAGATGATTTACCGAACATCATTATAAATTACAATCGTACCAAAGTACTAAGGAAACCCTACACAAACCTTGAAAATGACATTTTCAATCACTTCTTGGTCCCTGTATCCCAGACTTTAAATTTAGAAAGTCATGATTAAAATCAACTATCAAGATCTTACGCCAATTTTTTAATACCCTACGTGCCTTTGTGCTCACGTGCATACGTGCTCGCGTACCTTGACGTGCTTACCTTGAGGCGGGCACGTAGGACACGTCGTTTAGCAGACTCGCATTTTTCTTGTTATTAGATTTCTGTTCATCTTCTAGTGAAAAGAGTTTCTATATAAAAACAAAGCGTCAGCCCTCTCTGCTGGTTGGGGGGAGGGGGTTACACCCTAAATTTTTCCCAAAAAAAGAGGGGGCTGGAAGTACACCACTTTTTTGGGAGGACCTATGTACTTGGGGGAGCTAAAATCTCATCACTCAATGTGGGGGCTAAAATAATTCAGCTTAACAGTTGGCTTCAATTACTCAAATTGAAGCTCATGAATCTGAAAAATTTTCGCCTGTGACGCAATACTTTTATAGAATCTTATCTTAAACTTAGAACTGAACGCAATTTACATTGGAAAACCCTTTTTTACTGGATCAATTTTTTGAAAGTCTCTAGGGTCAAAAGTCCTGGGGGCTAACAAAAAATTCATAAATCTTTGGGAGGACTTCAAACTCAGGGGGACCTAATTTTTGCCTGGAACCCAGGCTGAAGTTATGAAAAAGTATATGGACATGTTTTTTAATTCAAGTAAAGTTGAGCCAACAATTAATATTATTTTATTTTTGACTATATATTTCGGACATAATGTCCATCTTCAGGTCTAAAAGAAATAATATATAAAAACATTAAAAAAAGTTAAAATCCATATCTACACTCAAAACATTTCATACACACTCATATCAAAACACATACAAGCTCATCTCTACAAAATTACGTTTTTTAATTGTTTCGTTTTGGGCATTTTCAAAAAAGCTAAATTTTGATTGAGGTAACTTGGAGGTCCGAAATTTTCACGTGATGTTAGCAGTGATGATAGGACCCCAAAACGTTCTTTTTCCAAAATTCTAGCTGTTGTAGGGGCCGGTTGGGAGCAAATTTTAGCATTTGCATGTGTTTCGGAAAATGATCTAACTCAGAGCTAAAAACCCAGGAAGTTGTCATCTGACCAATGATTCTCATAGAGGGATGGCAATTAAAACAGCCTATTGTTAAAAGGCCCATATTTTCCTATTGTGGGGCCCTTTTTAGAGCACTTTTTTAGCACCTAGTATTTTCCCATTGACAATAAGTGCCAAAACACCAAAGTAAAAGGCTTGATTGGGTATAAAACTTCCATAACTTCTTTTGAAATAGTTACATAATCAAGTTATTTTAACACCAATATAACAATTGAGCTGTTAAAGGGCCTGTTTGGAGCTAAATTTAGCATTTTTCCACTGAAATACTGCTGCAGAATTACTAGAATTACTAGAATGTTTCTAAAAGACTGGAGTGGGTCAATAGTGAGTGTATCAAACAGTAATGATAACTTATTTGATGTTCAAAACCTTTTCAGGGTTTTGAACTTTTGTTTTGATTTTATGCACCGAACTCTAAAATTAAGACTAGATTTGACATTGACGCACAACCTCTCCATGAAGAAATCCTATTCGATTGTCCATTTCAGTCTTTATTTTAGAGTTCCTTGTTTTCCCGCCTTTATGCACTCCGCACGGTATCGACGTCACCCTCCATCGTAGTGCGATAACTTTCGACAAACGCTTCAAATTGTAACTGACCATAAAACAAAGAAAAAATTTGGTTTGTGGGAAGGCACTGGCTAAACTGCTCCGTTTTCATTCTCCGAAACGCTCCGAAACTCATATGAACATTCTTGATCCGTAACGAAAACCACAATTTTTGAACATAGTCTAAAACTCAAGCCAGAAGCCTTGAAATTTAAATCACGATAACACGTAATTCTGCTCAAGATGAAATAAAGAATTAAATCTCATGTTTGATTTACAATATCTTCCTTACCTCAAAAGGAAATTTCTGACATGTACTCTAATTCTTTGGTTTTCATAAGCAATAATAGGAGGTCCTGGCACGGATTGATTGACTGCAATCACCATTCGATGCACTCCATCAACTGTTACAACCTTGTCCATCGGAATCTGAAAGAGAATGAATGAATGAATGAATGAATGAATGAATGAATGAATGAATGAATGAATGAATGAATGAATGAAACGTTGTTCTCCAAAACGTTATAGGAGCATAATGGGTGTTAAAAAGGGACTGGAATTCAAGACTTACTTGTGTAGTAATGCCCTTGTTTGGACATTCATATATATCAAAAACGTTATGTAAAAGCTATGGACATTTTATGAACGTAAGATCGACGTTGACACGTTAACAAAAAAAGAAGAGTTGGAAACTTAATTGTGAAGTAATGCCCATGTTTAGACATTCATATATATCCAAAAACGTTATGTAAAAGCTGGGACGTCTATGGACGTTATATGAACGTAAGATCGACGTTGGCACGTTAACAAAAAGGAAACTTACTTGTGTTGCGATGTTGTTGGGATCTTCATCGTACTTATACAAAGTTCCATTCTGACTTAAAATTAAATCTCCTTCATAAATCATTGTCAGCTTTTCTTGAATGACCAACCAGTATTCACAAGTCTCATTGCTGGGGTGACACTCGTCGTATTTGAAATCTTCGGGGATAACGTAAGATTGGACGGTAATGAACGCTGTTGCCAGAAGAATGCAGCGGAACAACATTTTTCTGAATTGTTTGTTCAGGTCTAAAAAGAAAAATTTAAAATTTTGAAATTTTCAGGGATAATGTAGGATTGGACACAAAAATGAACGATGCTGCTAGGAGAGCAGTACAGTAGCGTAGACAGGGGTGAAGATCAATCTGCTTAGGAGGGCAGATTTTTACGACAAAGTACTTATCTATTCGTGGTATAAAAACATTATTACTGTATCGTTTAAATCTGCCCTCCTAAGCAAATGTTCCTTCATCCCTGTCTACGCTACTGGAGTGTGTAAGGATTCGAATCTAAAAAGGGAAATAATGAATAAAGAGAAGAGCATTCCCCCGTAAAAGCCCTATGCACGAAAAAGTCATATTCCCCAAAAAGCCCTATGTCCCTATAAAGAAGGTATGACTATAGTAATATGTGGGTTTTGTGACCTGAACCCGAGATGAACTTTGATCAAAATACCATGAAATTCAAAAAAACTTCATATACATAACGATACATACATCCTGACTTAAGTTATCTAAGTTTGTAACAAAACGCCTCTATTCTATTCCTCACTCAAGCCCAAGCAAATATATATCAAGTAGTACTATACAGTTCGAAAAAGTAAACTGTTAGTTCTTAAGAGTGTTGACATTGGCATAAAGTTAACAATATTTTGTTTAAAAAGAGGTTTTCTCTGTGTATATTTTTTCACTGGCTAAATATTGGTCAAATGTAAAACTCAATTTTGTGTTTACATCTTAGACAATATTAAAATCCGTGATATCAAGCCATGTCTCCAAAGGCTTTCTACAAGTTTTAACTCCCAAATGGGCTGTTCCATTAAAAATCCATACAGGGGGGGGGGGTAGTCAAAAAAAATTCTTGTAAGTGTTACCTTGGAAAAAAGCAAAATTTGCAAAGAAACCATTGGAAAACATCTTTTCGTACTTGAAAGTGACGATGGACGAACTAAAACCAGTCTTTTACCTCTTGGAAAAACACTCCTTAGACCCCCTGGAAATTCCTCTCGGGTAACCCCCTGGGAATGTTCGTCCGCTCTCCCTGTATGGATATAAACTGGAATGGCCCAATAAAATAGTGCAATTTTAACTCAAAGTGGTAAAAATATAAGAAGAGCTGTCGTCAAAAAGTTACCAGCTGCTTTTAAAAAAGAGTCTACTCCTGAATTGAAAAACCAAATCATTCAAATGTTAAATATATCGAGACTTTAAAAATGTAATCTGTTTTTCCTGTATTGATTAAGGATGCAACTATGTACATTCAACATAGCTGAAAGGGGATAAACTGTGTATCGTACCAACCGACCAGGTCATATTACAACGAGATACAACATTTTTTGAATTCCCAAACTCAAGTGCCTTGTCCGCACATTACAGGAAACAGTTTTGCATTTTTCTACCAAAAGCCAGTCTCAATATAATCTGCAGCGGCGACAAAAAAAGCTGTAACTTTTGATATAACTTGAATTAGATGGCAATTTTGTGCTTGTTGAAAAGATATTCAAGAGTCAAGTATTGCCAAATATAAAAAATATAAAAATAATGAAAAATTACTTGGATAAATGGATAAGCTTAGATGGTAGCACCCATTATAAATTTTTGGGAAAGAAATAGAGGAAGTTAAGAATACGAGATTCTTGCGATATTAAAAATGACCAACATTTGAAAAGAGCTTACAAAAGTTTCACGTGACATCATATTCGAGCTTCCTGTATACCCTTCAATGAAACACCATTCTTCCCGGCGAAATGAAGTCCAATAAGTTGCGAGATCATTTTTTGAGTTCTACATAACAGTTCTCCGATATTACAACCATACTTTAGCAGGACGTGTAGTACACCACAAAATGCAGCAAAATGGTATTGGTTGAGAGTTCCCATCTTTTGGTTCAAATGATATCCAGTTGGTTAATGTTCAGCCAAATTATTGATAGTTGATATTTTGATACTAATTGATTATATTTTTTGAAACTGTAACAATAAAGAAATATGATGAACTCTCCTAAACTGGTAATTTAAGGTGCACCTCTTTGCTTAAAAAGCAGAATTAACTTAGAGAATTTTGAAAAATTTGTGTTTGCGCGGCACGGGAGGGGGGAGTTTGTTCTTTCTTTTGTTTTCAAAATGCTTGTGTAAGCAAATGGTAATAGAGATACATTAAATGACGTCGTTTATGGTTTGAGTCTTATCAAATCAATTCAAAACTACGGAAGAAATTATTTTACGATATGAAGTTTGGAAATTAATTATTCTTTTAAAATTGAATCAAAAAACAAAATCATATAAAAATTGTCTATATGCAAATTCAAACATCAAAATAAAAAAAATTGATAATCTTTTAAATTACATTACTCCTAATATCCTACATCATACTAAAGTATCCCTTTGAGATAGCATTTTGCACTTTGAAATCTCTTTTTTTTAGAAATATTTATTTCTTTATTTGGATCGAAGGCATAAAAGAGGCTTAAAATCAGTTCAATTTTATTTTCTTGTAAAATAGCTCTTATTGAAAAATGCACACGTTAAATTGTTAAGCCTTTAAACTACAATATGACTGGATTCGGGTTTCAATCGGGATCTATAGATGTAAGTATACGTTAACCAGGATTTCAGGGTTAGTCCAAGAAAACAGCAACAACGATTGAACCACTTGTGTGGATGCTACCAAATGGTGCATGGGTAGGGGCGCTCCGTAGTGCCCGCCCAGTCAATCGGCGTCATTTATACCTGACAACTTTCGACCTATTCCCCTTGCGTGTAACTTTTAAGAGTTAAAATACGACTAGTTTTTCATAACACTACAATTTTTTTTCTGCCATACTATAAATTACCGTTCTACTATAATAAAAATAAAATTATTAAAAAAAACCTAAGAAAAGGAAATTTGAAAAATCAGAAGCAGAATTCTATTGAAAATCATCTAGAGACTAAAAAATACACAGTAAATACAATGAATTTGAATTTTTTTAAGGGGTCGGATCCAATAAATAAAATATTGATCCATCAGTCCTAATTTTCATAAAATTTTACAAGACTAACAGTCAGACCAATCAAAGTAATTGCATTGGGTTTAAAGCCCGAAGTGCTAGAGTAGAATCCCTCACCTTTCCCAGGCAAGAAAAGTGAAGCCACTTTTTTCTATCTAGAACGCGCCTAGAATGCGTCGCAATCATGACAACGGATTATATCTAGTGGTTCCTTTGTTTTTGAGGACTGCATTTTTTGAAATCTAGCGATAGATTTTACTTTCAATCCGGCGTTTGTGTGAAACCACGCACAGGCGTTCTGGATGGGAAATAAGTAGCTTCATTTCCCATCCAGGAGTCTCGAGTCTAGCCCTTCGGGCTTGGGAGTCAATGAGTAATTGCATGTAGTAAGTAATTTACTAAATACCATTTCTTACGAGCATCAACCTTACTTTTAGAAACTTTATTATATTTTTAAAGCATATATTTCATTCAAGTTGGCGCTCCCTAATTCGATTTTCAAGGGAAACAACATTTTCATCGAATAAGGGAACTTATCGGATAGCCTTTATTTACCCTGCGATAAAGTAAGAGGAAGACCTATACAACACAAAGGGAATTGTGTATGTGTAGTTAGGGTATTGGCTGTCTGTACACAGACCCAGTATCTACGGCTAATTTCAAAATTCATTGCCGTAGAGGGTTTGTTGTCATTGTCTTTTCTCATTTGAAATTTTTCAAACCGACCGCTGAGATGGAGTGTTGGTGAGAGAGGGGAGACGATGAGAGAAGTGTTGCTATTCATAAATCATACTTCATCGCAGAGGTCTCCGTACGTGAATTTCTTTATCAAACAGACAATGCGTACAGAGTGTACTACGAAACGATAAGCGTGAGATACACTCTGGTAGAGTAGGGTATTGGAGGATCTGGTGATGATTAAACTGAAAATAGTCTCTCCAAGAAGATGATGGCTAGAATTTAGTGTCCCTAAGGTTAGGGTTCTTAGTATCCTCATCGTGGGGGTACTCATAAAAAAGTTTTTGTAAAAGCGATCCAGAACTACTCCTTAGGCTGTGGTGGAAGCAAAGTTTAATGTCTCAACCGGAACATGGACTCAACACGACAAATTAGCCCAGATTTATATTTTGATTTAATTCTAAGGCGGGAAAGCTTCTTTTTATACTACTTTTATACCGGTATTCACTTTCGGGCGAATTGGGCGACAGTTTTTTCCCAACCTTTTTTGCCTAATATAAAGAAAAGATTACGTCATAAAAAAGTTTCGCGCAAACAAAAAAAAAGTTGAAGGAAGTTTCAACCGAACCTTACAAAAACGTTAAAAAGTTTTCGCTCATTTTGCACGAAAGTGGAGACCGGCCTTGAGACGGAAATCTGTCTGAGACGGGAGAACTGTGAGCAACGCTATAGGCTATAATAATACACATCTAAAAACACCATTTCTAAAACACCACAGCCTCAGCTTGCGTCTTCTTCACCTTCTGCAAAATATCTGTTGTGAATTTCTTCGATAGCTTTACACCAATCAACGGCTCGCGATTCTGGATCCTCCAAGTAATACGTCCTGTGTGGCTGTTAAAAAACGAAAAAAAAATGAAAGTTGACCCTCTCTAGTTCGATCTTAAGTCTATTTGATAAAAAAAATTCCGTACCTCTGCGATGAAGTATGATTTATAAATAGCAACACTTCTTTGAATAAGAGAAAGATTTGAATCATCGCTAAAACATCTCTCTTTATTGTGAATATCTGAGAAATTGTAGCACCATAATGTACACTTGATATTTGAGATATTCATGACGTAATGTTTTATACGGAAGCACCCAAAATAGCCACGGTGTTTGCCTTTAATTTTATTGTTTAAATTCAAAATTAGTGGAAAAAACCCTGACGTTTTTTGGGTGCTCCGTATAAAACGTTACGTCATGATTATCATAAGCTTTGGCAATCTGTGAAGTTGTAGCACCATAATGTAGCCTTGATGACATTTATAAATTAATAGAGATGAATGTTTACTTCACACGGTATACGATCTCGAATAAGTACAGTATTCAAGCCTTCGATAGAAAAGATCCTATAGTTCTAATCCTTACCGTATGAATGAAGAAGATTTTAAAGTTTTTAGCTTCAGGTTTCAAGTCTTTTGTCCTGTAAGAAAGAAAAAAAGGCATTATAATGTCAGTTGCTTCATCTTTCTATTGTATGCCAATCAGGTTTATAACTAAAAGCCACAAATTCTTTTCGTAAGAATTTAATTTCAGTATAGGACACTGTCCTAAAGGGAGGGTACGTGTTAGGTTCTTTATCTGTTCGATAACATATTCGTGCAGATCTTGACTACAAGCCAAGGCAAGGACTTCTGTCCAGGTTTGACAATTTCTTTGAAGTTTCTCATCTAGATTTGGGATGAACATTTAGTAAGGCCTTTAAAGCTTCAACATTGTTTTATGCAAAAACACAATTTACTTGAATCATTTCATCAGAACCCAATCTCTTTGACGTAATGAGAGCATTGTAAATATTTACCATGGAATTTTCCCCTTCAGAACCATAGCTTGTGGATCAACGTAATATATTTCAGGTCCTTCTGTTATCAAAAATTGCCGACGCTTTGCAAACAATCCCTGTGAAAATCAAATAGATATTATAAACTTTCTAAGAAGAGGTTCAATTTGCAATTAAAATGCCCGGGGGCGTATTCCCTCACATTTTTTTTTGCTTAAATTTCTACTGTTTGAATTAGTCGTCCAGGAATATCAAAGTTGAAATATGTAACATACTTTCCGCTTATCAAGAATTCCCATTTTGATTATAAGATGACCTTCAACAAAAGGATGCCTAAAAATAAAAAGTTCGCAAAATGTAAAAATGTTTAACAAATAAAAATGTTCACTATCTTTCTTAAAGGTTTTGTATCGTTTGCTTACTCATAGTCATCAATTTTTAATTCACAAGCTTTTCACATTGGACTGGCACGGTTGTGGAGCAAGATTGGTCAGAAAGAGGAAAAAACAACATTTTTTGCTTATATCAGCATAATATAACAAAAGGCAGACACTGCTGATACAAAATATGTGCCTGACTTCGTATATGATCGATCATTTTTTCGGTCCTGTACAGGTAGGTCTAGAAAACGAGATTGGTATGTTTTTTTTCTCACATAGTAAGGGCATGTATGCGTGAACATTGAGACGAACGCTATTTGGCCGCGGTGTTACCAAATTGTCAAATAATGGTTAGCTATTCTATGAAATTCTGGTTTGCTTTAAAAGTGCGGCGCTAATCGAAGGAAATAGGGTTCTAAGCTGGAAAAAAGTCATAGAAACAAAGTCTAAAACGTTAGGTGTACGTTAAAAAAAACTTCTTTTGGTACTACCATATAGCCTAAAATAGACGGCTTTTTTTCTACGCAGTAACGTATGTTCCACTTTGCGACTTTTTCGAATGTTTGAAGCTCCTGCAGTAGCGAAAATATCGAATTACATACTACATACCATACAGATTCTTTTTGTTTTTCAACTTGTGATACGGATCGATGGGAGAGTTCTTCTGTGGACGGTTGTTTAGATGCGATATCACTGAAACTTCGATCCACAATACCACCTGGTAACCATTGATCAAAATCGTCATCTTTATCGTCCATAAGCGTATTGATCTGAAACATTCAAAAAAAATTATCATTTATAAAATCTTTGTAGTTATGATTTGTGTAAGCGAAAACCAATGTCAGTGCTCAATGTTAATGATAACAGAGCTTTATACTAGTTTGATTTAACATACTAAAAGTTTCCTGCTATCCAGGTATTCCACTCCAGGATTTCACTATTAAGATTGTCACCCTGGATGGCATGAAACTCTGAGTATGAGATTAACTTATATCGTTTTCTTTACTCAAACTAATAATCTTTTTAGTTAGGAACCAAGTTTCAAATAGACTCACAGATTTAACAAAGAGAGAATATTGCAATTCGTTCAAGCTGCCCACCCTGTCATTGCTCTAGCCGCAGGTGAGCATTAAAATGGGTGTTGGGGGGACGGCGTTAAGATTCCAAAAAAGTATTTCCCGATTCGGTTTCTATCGGATGTTCGGGAGAGCGGGAAATCCGCTGAAGAAAACGAAAGCGCGAGATATTATCTCCTTTATTGTGTTGTTTATCTCACTTATTGTGCGCTCCTGCTTGAGCAATCGATAGAGAAAAGTTGATGAAAATGAAGTTAGCTTCCTAATAAACTGCCAGTACAAATCAGTTAGTGAAGTAAACATTGGCTGGTCACGAGAAAACCTAATCGATATTCTTGCCAAATTTTCTGCTAGAGAAGGGTGAGAATTTGCTTCCATTGTTTTTGATTACCATATTTTTAGTGTAAAAAGATAGCTGCAAGTGTAAATACTGGTATTAATTTATCTCACTTGCTAGTTATCACTAAAAGAACTTGTCTGTGTCTTGTCATGCGAATTCAAAAAATTACGATTCATGATGATATATAATTGGTGGTTGTCCCTTTTGGATTTTCAAACTTGACAATGAAACTTTCAAACACACAGCCATTGATACACAGTATTTTTTGTGGTGTTATGTATGGCTGAAAATGATCCTGTTTTGGACTTTGTTATTGTCGTATTCATCATCGGCTGGCGACCGTTCCTTTTGATTTTTCAAACCCCACACAGATTTTTTACAAACATATCACTATGAGAATTCAATAAAGGATACTGAAACACAGTTCCTGTGTAAATTTTAACAAGATTGGAGAAATTTTCACAGTCAGACAGTGTTAGGGCTGAAAATTATCATTTTTGGACTTTGTTGTAATTTCATCGCGGCTGGCGACCGTTCCTTTTGATTTTTTCAAACCCGACACAGATTTTTTACAAACATATCACTATGAGAATTCAGTAAAGGATACTAAAACACAATTCCTGTGTAAATTTGAACAAGATCGGAGAAATTTTCACAGTATTATGGCTGAAAATGATCGTTTTGGACTTTGTCGTAATTTTGTCGCGGCTGGCAACCATTCCTTTTGATTTTTCAAACCTGACACAGATTTTTTACAAACATATCACTATGAGAATTCAGTAAAGGATACTAAAACACAATTCCTGTGTAAATTTGAACAAGATTGGAGAAATTTTCACAGTATTATGGCTGAAAATGATCGTTTTTGGACTTTGTCGTAATTTCGTCGCGGCTGGCGACCGTTCCTTTTGATTTTTCAAACCCGACACAGATTTTTTACAAACATATCACTATCAGAATTCAGTAAAGGATACTAAAACACAATTCCTGTGTAAATTTGAACAAGATCGGAAAAATTTTCACAGTATTATGGCTGAAAATGATCGTTTTGGACTTTGTCGTAATTTTGTCGCGGCTGGCAACCATTCCTTTTGATTTTTCAAACCCGACACAGATTTTTTACAAACATATCACTATGAGAATTCAGTAAAGGATACTAAAACACAATTCCTGTGTAAATTTGAACAAGATCGGAGAAATTTTCACAGTGTTATAACTGAAAATGATATTTTTTGGACTTTGTCGTAATTTCATTGGCTGGGGCGACCGTTCCTTTTGAACATTTTTCAAACGCGAAACAGGTTTTTTCCAAATATAACACTATTTATTACATACACACTATTGAACCATTTTATTTGGTTTATCCTACTCTTCTCCAAGTATTATCCCAGCAGAAAAAATAATGCTTAGCTAAAAACCCGTGGCTTAATGGGATAAACTTTTGCGGGGATTAAATTTTGCTGATTTCGCTTCTTTAGGTGCCATTCGCACAAACAAATTTTACCCTTAGGAAAATCACTCCTAAAGTTAATTAGTTCGTTTTTTTTCTTTATGTGCTAATTTTGGCCCCCGTGACACTCATATGACGCGCAATAGAGAGAAAATTTCGGGGTATGTCCGAAGAATATAACAGTTATGCATATTATGAATCCCCTTTTTGCATTCCATTTCCGACCTGTTTATTTCATCTAATCCTTGCATCTTTCTCAGCTTACGGCTAGAGCTTCCAGCGCAGCTGGTTTATTATAGTTAATTTGGGTACTAAAAATTCTTAAAACGAACCCTTGAAATGCTAGAGAGCGTGTAGAGCGGGAAAAACCGAAAGAGGGTAGATGGAGACAGATCAGGAAAGGTGGGCGTGTGGAAAGGTGGGTATCAACTACAAAGGTGTAATTACGAGTCTCAGCTTGAAGAAGCAATAATTTTGATGATTTTGATGAACTTTTTCCATTCCAGATTTTTTTGTATAATTGGTATCCACAAAAAAGGCCTTGCAGCGTTACATTCTGTCTAACGACGAACGGCGCAACATAAAAAATAAATAGTGTTAAAGAAAAAGTACATCTAGCGTTATCGATGTGTTACTCCGCAAGTTACTCCGTAGTGATACCATTAGGGTACCACTTTCAAAAGAAACTCTAATAACAAGATTGAGAAACCGCCTCCAGGGTATACTTTGACTAGATTTAATTTCGCGAGTCAGAGTTTTGAAAGATTTCGCGTGGGTTTAGTTTCGCGAATGAGCCTGAAAACAGCTGATAAATAGCCATTTTTTGTCACAAATGGCGACTTTGGACTGTTTTCTCCGCCGAAAATGCGAATTAAACAATTTTGTGCTGGATTAATCTCGCGAGTCGGGAATCTCACGCGTTTTCACGATTTTAATTTCGCGAAAGTGGCAAATATTCGCGAAATCGCGAAATTTAATCTCGCGAAAGTTAATCCGATTAAAGTATAAAGAGCGGTCAGTGGTCACGTGCTCTTATGAAAAACGTGTTACATTCCTTACATCGACTTCTTGGTATATACCCGGTTGACCAGGTTCATTGGATGGTAAGTATAGCTTCAACTTTGGTGGTTCTCTATTTGGTAAGTCTTCAAAATCAATACCTAAGAGATGAAAAGGAGACGGCAGATTTGAGATAAATAAAGTAGTAAAGCGCCGGCTATCTTTCCGAGAGCATGGATCATTAATTTTTCATGACCATTGTTTAGTCTGATTTCGAAATTTTGATGTAATTGACCGATCAGGGTTCATACATGATCTTCCACCATTTTCAAAATTTTCAAGGTTTTTTGGACCATTTAATTTATTGAGTATTTTCAAGCTTTTTCAGAGCTCAAATTGATTTAGATTTAAATATCACCGTATCACCGTTAGACTTTACGATATCACCGTACTTGACGAGGTGCATGAGAGGCTATTACCAGCATTTGGTCCATAAAAAATGATCGCGAGTGATGCGAGCAAGAAAGTTTTCGGAGCTTTAGCATCGACCAAAACTAAACAACTATACTAGCTAGTGAAGCGAGGGTTTCAAGGGGTTCCGGATTTCACCATTCCTTCACACCTTCCGGCTTCCCTTCATCACCCACATCGGACAACCGACCATCTTGCTAGATAACAACACTGTAAAATGTATCCTGTTTACACAGGTTTACATACCATTGAAAAATTCGTGTGATTTTAACGTGTCATATCCGCCAATTTCTTCACAACCAAGACGTTCTTTTGGGTCTATAACCTGTGAAAAAAATAAAATTTTCAATGGCAGAATAAATTTCTCAAAATGAGAACAACCATATAAATGTCATATTCGAGATATCAAATGGTTTAATAAATAGCTCTTTTATAATCGAGCTTTACTCGTGATAGTATTAGTATTAAAGTCGCTTAAAAACATAAGCAGTCGATATATGGAGCAGTGATCAAAAGCAGATTTTTTTCATCTCGGACGGAAATGGGCTTTTAATAACGTTACAGACAAGATTCTTCAAATTTTGCAGAACTTTGTTGAATTTGATGAAGAAGGAAGGGCCTCCTAATTTGTACCTCGCTGAGACGGAAAACGGAAGAGCTTTGTACGCTGTAGTTCGCAAGGGAGGGGAAAGACACATAGAAACAGTCCTACTTACGATTAATTTATTGACTAAATCTTTTGGTGTTTCTGGAAATCCTTCGGGGTAGCAGTATTCTAGTTTGGTGATTTTTTGAAAGATAAGATATTCGTTCCTGAAAATCAAACATTGCATCTACAATCAGTGACAAAAATATGTGGCAATTTCTTGAAAAATCCCTTCCCCCCTAATATCAGTGTTGATGTGAGTTTTTTCTGTGCATGGTGACAGCCTTTCTACCCATCAACATTGATACTAGGGGAGAAGGGAATTCTTACCACAGTATTTAGTCACAGATTGTAGAAGTTTTATTCAAAACATATGTATTCTAGTCAATTTGTCGTGCGTTCAATGGTGTTCACTGTGTTCTAAGGGTTATCGCCTGTCCATTATTTCTGGTAATAGTTTATCGCAACTAATGTTACATTAATCGTCAAACCCTTTTACCACTTTGAGTCCATCATTTTTTTTAGTGGAAAAAAAAGAATGAGCTTCTGATTCTTCCACAGTCTCTTGATTACAAGCACACAGCAATCAATGATAGCGGGGGAAGGTCAATATTTTACGTGGATGGCCCAACAATCTAGTACTTTAAGATAGTCATTTATTATTTCACGGGGTCCACGGCCAGCCATTTCAGCTATGTATGAACTGTGAACGAAATGTTGGAAGGAGCGGGGATTCGAACAGGGAATCCCTGGATTGCAGAGTTAACGTCTTAGACCTGGACCATCGCTCTTTAGCTTCTTTGTCAGGGTATAATATTCGAGAAAAATATGAGTGAAGTATAAAGTCTAACTTACGCAGCTCTAAACGGTGGTCTTCCTGCTAAAAGTTGATACAATATACATCCAAGGGCCCACAAGTCAGAACTACAAACGGAGAAAAAAAATGGCAGGTTTCATCTATAAAGTATGTGTCAAGCATGCAGGTGCAAAATCAATGACAATGCTTTAATGGAACAACATATACCATAGGATGGCTAAAGTTTTTTACACCAGAAAAAACACTTTGGGACCTACCCAAAGTAGCTTAACTTGTTTAGCTACTTTGCAAAAGCCGTCATTTGCCAGTATGCCCGGAAATCATATAACCACAATACTCTCTAGTTCTAGTACTCTCTGAGAGTTTTTTGTCGACGGCAAATTTGAATCTATATATTAATAGCCGTAGTCTGTAAGTGTGTTTGTTTTTTGTTGGTTTGTTTTTTGTGTGTCACTTTCGTTTTCGCAAGCAATGTTTTGTTCTTTTAAAAGATGACTTTTGCTTCTTGCTCCACAAATGTGTTAAATCAGATTCGCGCCGTTTTATAAAGACTTTGTTTTGATTGATAGATTTGACTTTGTCTTTTTTTTTTCTATCTTTTCTTTTTGTTTTATGTTTTCGAATGTAATTAACGACCTTATTTGATTTGAGACATTCGAATTCTTTTCAAAACAAAAGAAAATCTTTTAAACAGAATCTGTTAAAGAAAAGAACAAATATTAAATAAAACATAAGAATCACAAGACAAGTTTGTTAGAACAACAGCAACATTAAAAATACATTCAAAAGGCGGTAAAAATAAAAACTAGAGTTCTTTCTTCGTACAAAGGGACCTTTAAACATCTATGTCGATAATTATTTTGCTGTAAATCTAAGTCATTGTTGAATGCTTGAAAAGTTATCGAAGTAATGACGAAGTTATTTTATAAAAAGCTACATAAAATTGCGCTATCACGCTTTTTTGTCTGCGTGTCCTAGCTGCCTTCCGGGGGCCCTGCTCCCCGGACCCTTAGCAGAATAAAGAGGAGAAGAAACAAGGGAAATTGTGTGAATTATAATTCACTTTTTGGAACTAATTTGACCAAATTTCTATCTTTCTGGGAGCAAAAAGTTGAGATTTTCCTATTTTTCCGATTCTTAGTGGGACTGAAGTTTGATTTTCCGATTTTTCAAACTGCCATTTTTCAAACATACCCATACCCTTCTCTTGCCTAAGTACCCCCCCCCCCCGGGCTGCCTTTTTTCGACGAATCTTGTGTCATGTCTATTATTTCACTCCGCTTATCTTGAAATCAAAGTTTTCCTAAACATCAAGAACTACGGCAAATAAACGCGAGCGAAGCGAGATCTGCTTTCTGGTCATTTTTGCCACAAAAATCTTTTTCAAAATATGGTTAAAAGATACGTCACCCGGGAGGGATAAAGTCAAACTTTGAAGAGAATTCTTCCCTTTAATTTTGATTTCATCGTGTTTAAGCCACCTTCCCAACATCCAAAGGACTTTAAATGCGTTCAGCAAACAGCTAAACCGGCGTGCGACGCCGGGTACCGGCTAGTATTATATAATAAAGAAGTAGAACATGGAACTAGAATTCGCCAACTATACTACTATTAGACATGCCTGTACCTTTTATAACACGTTTTCTCTGTCAGCAGTTCTGGCGAGACATATTGAGCTGTTCCAACGAAGGATCTTGCACGTATATCTTGTTCTGTAGGAGCTAAAAATGGTATGATCAATAAAATGTAAACATACAGTATTTCAGGTTTTGATTTTTAAAAGCAAGGTTTTTCGTTTTGAGACATACCTTATTACACAAATATTACTATACACTGTCTGCACCCCAAAATGTGTGTGAACCCCAAAATGTAGGTTTTTGGTTTGACGTCCACTGAAATTTTTTCAACGTGTTTACAGCCAGAAAACTTTGGAAATGGATAGCCTAAGAATATATCAACTTATCTAAATAGAATTCATCGCTTATTTTGATAATTTTCTTGCGAAACCAGAGATGTTTTTCCAAAGTGACGTCTGAATTTTCGGTCAAATTTTCAATCAAATAAAAATTGGTACACCAAGACTAAAAGATAAGTCCTAAAAACTAGGGTCGACTTTAAAGCCCTGTTTATCCTGAACATTGTGTCAAAATTTATGCCGGTAGCTCAAACCCAATAAAAGATATGTCATTTTGAAGCACCCTCATTTTTCGAAATTTTGACAAAACTGACGTCAAAAACGTCAAAAAGTAGCAATTTTTCCGTGAAAAACGGAACTAAAACTGATTAAAATGCTACTTTAAAACACCAAGCGAAGCAAAACTTTTAGGTTTCTTTTGATAATTAGACAGAAGGTCTCCGGTTAAAAACTTTTTTACAAAAAAACATAAATTTTGATGTAATTCTTCTGCTTTTTTCTGCAAACACGCAAAAATACACCTACATTTTGGGGTGCAGTAGAAAAGCAATTTAGATTTTTGACAATTTTTTGGATCAATTCCCTTATTTTTAAAATTTATATCGATTCTGTGTTGTATTAGGTCTTACCATACAAAAAATCAACAAGATTTATTGATTTCACTAGAAGTTATACGGAAAAAGGCTAGCCTACATTTTGGGGTGCAGTAACTTTAAAAAATGAAAGTTCGGGCGTGAATAATTTTTATCAACAATGGTTTAAAATGGAATTATGCATTGGGAAAGAATCTTTAGGTGACAAATAAGTGTTATTAAGGCTCATTTTTGTATTTCCAATGATTATTTGAGGCGTCAGAAAGAAAACAAAATTCATCGACATTTTGGGGTGCAGACAGTGTAGGCAAGTAATAGCGGCCTTGGAATTTGCACGATCTGAAATTAACACGAATTTTTCTGCTTTTTCAAGAAAACAGCGGCTGGTTTTAATTAAGGGGTTTTTTATTAACACGAAATTCGTGTTAATAAAATGACTAGTAATATTCGTGTAATAAGGCAAAATGGATTTAACACAGCAAATTTAGCCAATAATTCCTGAAATTTTAGTGACTTAAGTAGAATTTTCAAACCGAAAAGCTTCCTTATATACTTTACTGAGACAGAAATTCGTGTGAGATGAAACAACTCTTAACGCTGTTAAATTCATTCAATCTCATATTTGTCCCACTGTCAACAGAATAAGTTAAGTGAAATAAATCGAGAAATAAAGTGCTTTGCTTACGGTCTGACTCTTTAGCAGCCTTTTTAATGAGTTTTGCTGTACCAAAATCTGCCAGTTTGATGTGCATGTCTTCGCTGAGTAGTATATTTTCTGGCTTTAAATCCCTATCAGAACGAAAAGTAAAGAAAACTGAAAGTATATTGCCAGTCGTCAAAGCAATGTTTTTGGTCTGAGACAGAAAGTTAATTTTACACATAAGCAAATTGGAAAATTATTGTTGAACTTTGGTGATTCATGAATTGGAGCTCCCTCATTTTATCTGGTTAATTTTGCAAAGGGTGCGGAACCTATACAGTATCATCCATAGTTAATGACATTTGGAGCAATTTGGGATTGCTTGACACTGTAACCAGAGCTGTTATCAGATAAGACTACTTCAGCATACAAAAATCTCCTCAATTAGACTGAAGTCGTTTATAATCCGTGCACTACATTAATATGGTGTTATATGATAATACGATAGGTTACGTTACGGGATACTATCAGTTAGCAGAAACAATTTGCCCCTTTCATTGTTTTTTTGCTTCTTTTCTACTATGTCTGAATTAGTCCCCTTAACATGCTACACTACTCCTCCATTGGATCCCCTTTTAATTTACGCAACACAACACAGCAGAGCCGATGTGAGCGGTATGGTAGGAAGCATGGAATGAACTGGGCTGGGATGATTCAAATAAAAATTAAAAATTTCCTTGCCTATGTATGATTCCTAGTTTATGTAGATATTCAATGGCACAAATAATTTCTGCAGTGTAATGTTTTGTGCATTCTTCATCAAAAGAACCAAGCTTGAATGAGGAAAAAAGATAAAAATCATCACAAATTTATAATTTCCTTGTTTTAAATCGCCGCATTTGAATAACAAGTGTGATCTTTGATACTATGACTTTCCCTATATGAGCTTGATTGTTTAAAAGTTATGCTGAGTTCTTATTGTCTTACCTTGATAATATATTGAAGTAATTCCCCTCTGGAAGCATAGCTAAGCCCATAATCTGATTAACAAGTATCAATGTTAAGGAATCCAAATTCAAAATGAGAGCAAATTTTCAGAATATTGCTAATACACGTTTTTTTATAAGAGCATCCAAATTTTTTGGAGTATTCAATGTTTTCAACTGTTTGAATTTTAAGCCTGGGAATGTCTTAAAATGTTCTTATCTTCACCATTTTGCAAGTATTTTTGCCCAATTTCCTAAAAAATCATGCGTTTGTCCTGGTTTGTCGTCGAAGCCTTTTAAAAATCCGGCCATCAAAAGCTGTAGGTTTGTCAAAAAAAAGGAAACATGAAAAAAGGATACATAAATTTTCTTTGTCTTGGAATGTGAAATAAAGTTTGACAATAAACGGATGGTTCGTCATTGCAAGGATTTCTTTTTCTCTGGTCACATAAGGCACTTTCTTCTCTTTTATAATGTGTGCCTTCCGCAGAACTTTCACTAAAAAAAAGTTTGAATGTTGTGAAATCATTGAATTTTTTATAGTAATTCAAAGGATAAGTTTGGAAATAAGCACAAAGGCACCCCTAATTATGCCATCGAACTTGGTCAAATGTAACCATTGTTTTTGTGACATTTTGTATACTTAAAAATCTAAGATTTTAAGGTGATATAAAGTAGCTGACACTAAGACTCCTCAAATATTAGCAGGTTGTTTATCAGTTTCAAAGCAAGCTATTAGTTTTTAAATAAATATGTAAATATAAAATTACACTGTAATAAAGGGCTACATACACTAGACAATATATTGTCAGGAAATATATTGACGAAGTATTGCTGAATGTCGGCAATATATTGAAAACATGCTCACAATATATTGTCAGCTCGATTTTCAATATTCCAACAATATAGGGGGATTGTTTACAGAAAAAAAATTCCTTTTTATAATAGAGTACTAGTTGTTTACTTCGTACATTATGGTCCGCAAACCATATTGTTGAATATTGTTCGTCAATATATTGTGTAGTCTAAGTAGCCCTATAGTCTTACTTGCATATTCTTTTCCATTTTCATGCTCCTTTGCAAGCACAACCTTGAAAGATAAACAAAAATATAATTCAAAATGAAATTCTGAAATTGAAGTTGACTATAATTTCATTGGTACTCAGGTTTGGAATGGTCTAAAAATGTTTTCAAGAGGTTCTAATTTTTTATCTTTGTCAGTATTTTGCTCTAATTTTCCTAAGAAAATGTATTTTTTAGAGTCTAAAAAAACCGTTAACTGTACTCAGAATGTTCTTAAGTTTTAAGCCCTCAAAAGAAACATGATGATGAAACCATTATACTTACCGTAGAGTAAGAACCTTCTCCTAATATTTTTCCCAGGTGAAAATCATCACGCTTTTTCTTCTTTGGTTGTGTTTGTGATGGAGCAGCCATTATGTTGTTTTTGTATTTTGATTTGTTTGAAAACCTTTTAAAAAATGAAAGATAATTCCAATTTACGTTAGGGAGGTATAATACGTGTAATATTTAAAATCTAAGATTTTTTTATATATATTTTAGGTGTATGTATGTGTGTGTGAGCTGTTAAAGGTTGCAATGGCTGCATAATTGTAGAGGTAAACATGAACCTTTTATACTTGGAAATACTTAGCAATTTTGCAAAATTTGCAATTTTGATTGAGCTAACATGCAAATTCAATATGACCAATTATTTTAATAGACCTGTATGTACTATTTATTATTGTAGTATAAAGCAGTCAATAGTATGTATATCAGTAGTATATTTCAATATGGGATTTTTCTAAGCACTTCCTGGAGGAATGGCGAACATAACAGTTAGTCTAACTCGTGATGTCTGTTCACTTGTATAACTATATATATACACTATATATGTCACTCTATAAAACCTTGAATTTTGGTAAAGTATTGAAAAGCTTCAAAAAGTTCTCCAAGTCTCGGTGCATCATGAAGATTTAGTCATGTGATTTTTAGAGGGGGGTTAATGTATTTTTGATTTTTCTAATGACTTCAACCATATTGTAGCAGGACCCCCCATTGACAGTGCGGCTGGAACTTTGATATCCCTTGGTTAGAAAAAGCTATACCTATTTTCTTTTGGGACGACCCTAAAAACCGTCTTATTATTATAAATTTGGATTCAGAGGGAGAGGATTTTGGAGTCATTCTAGCTGCTAGAAAAAGGTCTAGTTAGATTATTCTAACATATAATTTTGATGCTTCAACAAAAGTTTCACGTGACCATAAAAATCAATTTCCATAGTTTTAGAAGGAACTTTTCAAGCTTTAGTGTCAGGAAGAGCTGCAATCACTTTGATTATATTTTGGACTGAATTCTGACATCAAGATACTATGATTTGAAATTATAATAGTCTCATTATCAGACAAGGCACCTTATCTCTAAAAAGTGTGTCCCATATTTACACCGTAGTCAAATCCTAATCTTGGGGTAATTATGGGACACTAATGTTTGAGTTTGAAGTGTTTATTTTTTATAAGAAAAGTACAAACTTGATCTTCTAGTTTAATGGAATCATAACTACACTCTAAGTCTTTAAATGCCTGCAAAGGTTTGCATCTAAATTTACTTCAGTTGGTCTAGTTTGCTCTATACAAATATTACTGTTTGAAGTGTCCCGTTATTACCCCGAAATGGTAAAAAAGCTGGGGTAAAAATGGGACACTGTCATAACTTTGTTGAAAGTCCTTTAAATGATAGCACTTGGATTTGAAGTCATCAAGCAGATGCAAAACTTCAAATATCATGATCTTTTGGAAAGATATCTGGATTTTTCAATAAGATTTTATACCTGTCCCATATTTACCCCAAGGATGTCCCGTAATTACCCCAAAATGCGGGGTAATTACGGGACACCTTTAAAATAAATTTTAGGAACATCTACTAAATTTCAAGGAAAAGTAACAAATCTTGTGTAAAGGCAGTTTGTCACACTAGGAAATCAAGCTTTCAGAAAAACAACATCAGTCATCTAAAGGATGTATTTGCAACAACAAGGATGAGAGTTACCTGAATCAAGTTCGCAAGACGATTAATTAAAACTTGAAAGTTTGAAACAAAATAAAACTTTCGGCAGCCAAAATCACCCAACAAAAATCTGTCCTTCAATTCCCGAGACAGACCTTTGATTATTAAGGCCTTGTTTATACGCTAAAATAAAAACAATTTCGCACATGTAAATGGGTCAGTGTTTGAGGTCCAGCAAAATTTCCTAGGCTATCCGGCAGTGCCCAGATCTAGGTGGATTCCCTCTCCCCGCCGTAGATCTTTTACTTGGGAAGTTGATCTTCAAATTAGTTCTCAAGGTTTGGCTTGGCTCAAATTTTTTCATCTATGGCTCAAACTTTAGGCAATTTCTCATAGTTTTTGAGAATATTAATTTCAATAAAAAGCGCTTGGTTATTTTTTCATGAATCCCTTTAAAAGTTTTGCGGCTTATTTTTTTGCTTGAGAGTCAGGTAAACGATATAGCGCTTTCCAAGCATTAATCTTTGATTCGCATTTCGGCGGGACGCTAGTGTGACTATAACTGAAAGGTCATACTTTGATAAATAAAATATCAAAAGATCGGATCTAGGATTAATACTTTCAGAGTAATGCCTAAATAATTCAAAATCGTCCCGCCGCCGTAATTACCCCAGATGACTATACATAGATAGAAAAAAAGTTAGAAGTATTCAAAGTTGACGGAAAAATGAAACATTTGGTTTGACGTCAACAAAAGTTGTGTGACTTCTGGAGTCGCTAATCCTGTGGGCTGTGATGATAAAAAATTTTTCTTTAAATGCATTTTTTTCGGAACGCTGAAAAATTTTTATTTGGTAAAATCGTAATCCTCAAATATCAAAGTTCAAGCTGCACTGATTGAGTTTCAAGCCCAAAGTGCTACAGGCAAAACTTTAAACCTTCTCAGACAAGAGACATACCGTGAAGTTGAGTAACTTGCATCAGTGGCGGCTAACATGAATAGCCCTCAAATGACTGACCAATCTAAGCTTCAAAATTTCAAAACAAATACGCAGCTCCGCTTCAGCAGCTCTACTCAACCATATTTGTTTTAATTTAATTAAGTATTTTAATGATCAGCCAGGTCATTCATTTGGAGGCTATGCATGTTAGCCTCCACTGATGCAAGTTACCCGATCTCACAATGCGCTGTAATTATGACTACGGATTGTATCTCGATTCCTTTGCTTTGAAATCTAGGGATTTCCTAGTTTCAATCAGGCGTTTGCGTAAAAATACGCGTGGGCGTTCTGCTGGATGGGAGATATTAAGTACTGTAGTTTCATTTCCCATCCAGGAGAGTCCAGCGCCCGGTAGTTCAAAAGTCGATTAGATTAAGTCCTGATTAGGCAGTGGGAATTTGATATTCTGTTTACCGTTGCGTTGCAAAAAATATTTGATGCGGCAAAATTTCATTATTCATTATTCATTATTCCTACCTGGTGCTTCCCATCTCCAACGAAGTTGAATTCCACCTTGAAATCAAGCTGCTTTCACTTTCGGAATCAAAATGACATGCGCGAAAATTCAAACGCGTTCAAGACGCGTCTAAAACGCGAATTTCTAAAACGCCATTTTGTCTCTTTAGGTATGAGACCTACGGAATTTATCCTTAGAGGCAATCGAGCAAGAACAATAGAAAAAATCTTTATTTGGCTCTGTAGAAAAATTGCAAAATAGAAACTTGCTTAAATTCACAATACTGATTCTTTACCCCAAAACGAAACTTTTCTATTTGGTAAATCTTTCCTACACTTCCCCATACGTAAAATATAGAGTACTTTTGTTTTCCCCCCAAACTTATGAGGGGAAAAAGTTAAGACCGTGTGTTGTCCTCGCGGACTTTCCCAGCGTAATTTATTTGTGTGATGTCATAATGTTATTGTTCTCGTTCTCAGATTATTACTGACGGCATTTCAATTGCTTACGAGATTGGACAATGGTTGACAATAGATCATGACATATAACAATCCAATGACGCGTGACGAATGAAAGTTCATTTTGGGTGGCTTGATAACACTCGTAAATTTCTTTATTTTTCTAGTGTATTTTGTTTAATTTCCTTTTTTTAGAAGAAGAACTATACGTTAGAAAATAAGGTTTTATACTATTATTTTTAAATTTGATATTTTAAATGCCTATTTCAAAGAAAATTTCGTACGTGGGCGGAAAATAAAAACGCCTTTGTTTTGAACGCCTGACTGCCAAAATCTCAGGATTCTGGGACTTCTTTTGAGACGGGGGTTAGACATGAAAGCAAAGAACTAAGTAGAATCGACTTTTTCAAACTTAAAATACAATGTAAAATATTTTTGTAATCAAAAATTATATTTAACAATTATATTGAAAAGTAATAATTCGTTATAAGGAAAGATAACTTGTGCGGAAAAGAAAGTCTTCATTTATTGACCCCGGGATTTTTCATCGCATAATTTCTACGGGAAATCGAAAGTAATTTCATTTGGCTTGTGATGTTTGAGAACTTGGATTTTGGGAAGCTGCAAGGATAAAGGTAAACAAATTATAGTCTTTTTTCTGAAAGAAGAATTAACATTCTGCTAGACTAACTAATCGTGGACTTTTTGCCTGTGTTTTTAAAGATCTTAATCCTGACGTCACATTTCGAGCGTTTCCAAAACATTCCAAAAGCTTTTTTCGTTTGAATTTATCACTTCAATGCAGCGACTTCAACTTATTTGTAGAAAAAAGCTTCTTAATCCTCGTTAATGGGCCATTCCAGAAAAGTTTTTTTGCCCCCCGTCGGACGACATGCATTTTTTCATTTTTTCTAGCCTCGGAAATAATTCTCTTTTCCAGTGGTGGTCAGAAATTCCGATAAAAATTCATGTACTTTTGCAAAATGCATCGGAAATTCCACTCTTTTTTGCCTTTTTTAACTCAATTACCTTGG
This sequence comes from Clytia hemisphaerica, assembly GCF_902728285.1. NCBI lineage: Eukaryota > Metazoa > Cnidaria > Hydrozoa > Leptothecata > Clytiidae > Clytia > Clytia hemisphaerica. Next base: position 2,179,091 of record NW_027104530.1, read on the forward strand.
AAATTCATACATTTTCTTCTCTCGCCTTGGAAATTTCGAATTTTAGCGAAAACTTTTACCCTCGGAAATCCTGTGTCGTCCGCCCCCCTGTTACAGACAAATTCTGGAATGGACCAATCCATAAGTGTTTCAACCCGTATTCCAACGAAGCCGTATTTTGGTTTGAACAGAAATTCCGCTCAAATCAAAACAACAAAATGGTCAAACTCACTGAAGTAAAACATTGCCGCCACAGCATTTCCCTGGATAAAAATTCTGGTCATGTGACCATCCGTGATTTTAGACCAATGAAAACGCTTCATTTTCCCAGATTAAAGTTGTGTCTACAGTAACACGCGGGAACTAGCTAGAAAAAGAGAGAAAAAACCGGGGGTCAAATTAAACTTTTCTCCCTTCTTGCGGCAAACATAAAAGACTTTAAAGGGAACGACGCATGGTATATTTATGAAATGCTGATCTAGCATTGGCACAAACACCCATACGGAGGAGTATTTAGGAGTGCTGGGTCAAAACAAAAACCAAAAGTGACTTTATTCCAAAAAATATATTCAAAAAAGTGAATATAATTTACTATAATGTTCAACAACAACACAAAAAGACTTACATAAAACTGAAAGAAAAAAAGAATGTCTTTTTCTTTTGAATGAAATCGAGTGTTTCTATTTTTAAATGAAGACATTCTATTGTGAATTTATTCGAAAACTTCTTTGCAATCTTTTTGTTTACATTTTGTCTTCATTCACTTTCGTTTACTGTTGAAAACATGACAAAGTTTTAGCTATACTCTCAAACCACGTATAACTGTCGGTTAAGCCAATCAGCTTTCGGGCTGACATCAGCATGTATTTCAGAGTATACCATGGAATTACCAGCAACTCCGACCCCTACTATAAGTATAGCGCTATTCCCTTTAAGAGCCCATTTATTTAAGAAAGGGGTGTTATATCATAAATAAATTATGTAAGTAAGTGATATTTTAAGTAATAAGTTCATTTTAACAATTTTATTTTGAAGTTTGTTTTTAAAAATCATGGCTCACACCCCCCCTGCCTGAGCGGGGGGAGCTACACCTAAAATTTGCCATATATTATAAGAGGTGGGAGCTGCTTGTTTTTCCCGACAGGCGGGGGGAGCTCTATCTTGGGGGGGACCTGCATTAGTTTATGTAACTCTGGGGGCTAAATTACACTTCTAGAATATTTTCTTTACTGTTGGTTTTTAATTTCTCTAAACCTTTATGTTTTCATGCAAAGTGTGATCTGATCCTTAAAATACAAAAATGAAGACATTCTATTGCATTCTCTAAAAGTGGGGGGACCTTGTTCACAGGGGGGACATAAATTTGGCGGGGGGACCTAGAACCCCAGTCGGAGCCATGAAAACAAAACCCCGTTGATAATTTCATTTTCTTAACTTATGGACCCATTTGGAAGTATTTGTAATACAGATCATTTGGCAGTGTAGTTGCAGCCTATACAAGAATTGGAATCTAAAGTCTGAAGTCGTAACTCCTTGCCAGTGACCCCGCAGAGAAATTTTTAGTTGGCAAACACTGACTTTAGGTTGGTTTGGAAATCGTTTTATTTTGAAATGTTTATAATCTTCACTTTAGTTGAATACCTTTTATTTATTTGGATTCATGAAAGGTTCAAGGTTTGTTTAATTTTTATTTCAAATTATTTCCAGACGTAGTCAATTGAACGAATTGAATGCCGAATCAATTACTGTAAACGCAATTGAACACAATCGAATAATTGAAATTCGATTGTCGAACGCAATCGAATATTACCCAGGATTTGCCGTTGGATTGCTTTGATTATAAATGTTCGATTGTATTCGATTATGTTCAATTACGTTCGATTGATTTAGATTTTATTCACTTTTGTACGATACTTAAGCGCTCGGCCGTCCACGCTAAAAAGCTTTAATGGAGTGATCCAATTTAATTCAATCACAATCAAACTCATCGAACACAATCGTAATTGAACGAAATCGAAGATTAATTGAATGTAATTGACAATCAATACCAATGGAACATAGTTAACTAATAATCGAACCAATCTACTAACCTTACTCGAACGCAATCGAACACAATTGAATATTACCCAGGAATCGGCCGCATGTTGACGCATGCGCCTCTTTTCCCATCTTGCACCCTTATTGAAAAACTGAATGTTGGTACAAAAGAAATTTTGCTTGGCGTGAGGCTTGCTGTACGGAAAAATATCTTCGGCGCGAGATTTCGTGGAATCCATACTGGCTCAGGAGTCTAGCCTCTCTAGCCCTTCAAGGCTTGACACTCAATGGGACCCCCCCCCCTTTGAAAAAACTTCTTATTTGAAACACTGCTATGGCGGTCATTGAAAAATTGTTCTATTCGCGTCACCCGCCCGCATCAAATTTTCCGCTGATTTTCCGGTGCGGAGATGCGGAAAAAAATCTGGGAAAAGCAATTTGTTCTTTTATAAAAGTATAGCTTTTTTCTCAATTGCTCTGACGACCATCGAAAAATTGTTTTGCTCGCGTTACCACCCGCCCCTGAGTTACTGGCGTGATTAAAAAAAACCCGGGAATGTTTTTGACCGCCCGCATGCATTTTTAACACCCGTTGCGACGCGAACAGAGCATTTTTTCGATGACCGCCTATATGATCGGGTATCTTTCCAAACATTACCAAGTATAATTTGTCAATCCACAAACTTTGGACCCAAATATCATAGTGCCGTAGTATAGTGGTAGTCGACCTTGGCTCCTGTGCAGGTGGCCAGGGTTCGATTCCCACTCATGGCAGTTCACTTGGCAAGCAAGTGAGTGAACGTTCCTTCGCCCGGGTCAACCCATGCCATGTGAGGGGAATTGGGTAGTCAGTTCAAGGTGCTGACGGGACGCTCATTAGTAAGCGTCTATAGTTGCGAGAATAGGCCTCTAAAGCCTCCTGCAACTCAACCAAATAGAAATAGAAAAATATCAAAATACAAAAAGAATTTACTGTAGATTTAATTTGTAAGATTTCGGTAAACTTTGAGTGATCATAGCTAGTCTACCATTATGAATTCAAAGAAATAATACTTTGCAGACTCAAATGCTACAGCTAACTTGTATTTTTTGAAGAATCATTCTTAAATTATGATGCCAATATTATCACTTAATTTTTTCTTTTTAATTTAATAATATTCAAAAGAGTCATTTGAATTTATTATTTGGAAATTTTGATACTGCAAGAGTATATTTTTGGTCTGTAAATTTAGTAAAATTTAACATGATTTTGATTGGATCAGTAGTTCCACTTACAGCCAATCAGGAGCCTCTCCTCAGCTTTTTCTCGGAATTTTAGCTTCTCTCGCCGTAATGAGCGGATACTCGGGCTAGATTCTTGCTGAAACAACAACTTTCAAAAATTTTTGACAAGATTTTCAATTTTTTAACTCATGAATTTCTCTTTATAGCAGCTGATTCACAGAAAAACGTTTATGAATTAAGAGTTTTGTACAGCCACCATGTCTTGGCATAATCAGGTTTGTAATTTATATATCTGTGAAATTGTACTGTAAGAGGGGGGGGGGGTGAGGTTGACTGGAGGGGCATTGTGCTTTTTCGCCTTCATCAACTATAGCCAGACGGTGTCAATCAAACAACTATGAACAAAAATCGCAATCGAACGTAATCGAACACGATTGAATAATTGCCAAACGTAATCGAATCTCAATCGAACGGCCGATTCCTGGGTAATATCCGATTTGTGTTCGATTAAGTTCGAGTAAGGTTTAGATTGGTTTGATTGATAGTTGACTATGTTTGATTGGTTTGATTGATAATTGACATTGGATTAATCTTTGATTTCGTTCGATTACGATTATGTTCGATGAGTTTGATTGCGATTAGATTAAATTGGATCACTCTGTTAGAGCTTTTTAGCGTGGGCGGCCGAGCGCTTAATTACCATACCAAAGTGAATAAAATCTAATACCATAGACCTTTTCGCCTTTCCATCCGCCATATTGAATTGTATGCAAAAATTATGGTGGCCGAATTGCCGTGGTGAAATTCCCTTATAAAGTATGCAAAATATATGCAAAAAGAAAGTATCAATATAAAACTTACATGCATAATTAGCATTATATTAAAGTGTAATCTTGTAGAAGAAAGATTAAATTTGCTTCTTTTGAAAACTAGAAATAATCAAATTCGCCCACTTCTTAGAACAAGCACTTCAAAAAACCATAACATTAGACATAAACTCAAGCTGAAAAATCACCCACGAAGGTACAAAAATAATCCTTATTCGGCTGACCGTAAATTATTCTCCTGGGGGGAATAGAACCGCCAAACGATCAAATCAAAACATCGATCTGAACCCGCTGAATGCGTGATGTCATAATTACTGCTTTCAGTTTGCGTGTTTTGAAAGTTGATGTGTGTACTCCGCCTTCGTGGAATTTTTTAATGGCATGAAAACAGAATATGCAATGTCTTTAAGAACAAATTCCTAAAAGGCTTTTGTTGTTCGGTAAATATTTCTTTTCGGATTAAGAAATTCCATCTTTTATTGTTCTAATGATTATAAAATTTATTTATAAGATGCTTCAGTCAGGCACATCCTGGCAAATGAACAGGGTATTTTTCACTTGCGACCATTGGCAAATGAACGGGGTTGAAAACGAAAGTGACATAATAGCGCCGAATACCCAGTTTAATTGAACCGGGTTGGAAATATTTTGCTTCATTTCAAAGAACTGCATAGATGAAATTTTTTTTCCATGGGTCAATTTTGTCTTCGAAGATTGAAGAAACTTTTAACGAAAAAATAAAGTTCCCAGTTTTCTTCCTTTTTTCCCTTTTTCAGTTTGAAGTTCATTTTTATTCATTTTCACGCTTTTAGCCTGAGACATCCTATCTCATTTACACTGGGTGAGGAATACCCCATGCAAATGCTCACCCCGTTCATTTGTCAGGATGTGCCTGACTGTGCTTTGTTGTCTTTTTAATCTTTGTGTAAACTTGCATATGTTTTGCATATTTTCCAACTAAATCCAACCACGGCTTTTTCGTTCCTCTATTTTTGCATACAATTCAAGATGGCGGGTGGAAAGGCGAAAAGGTCTATTGAATCAAAGGTCACAATCCTTATTCGGCTGACAGTAAATTATTCTCCTCGGAATAGAGTCGCCAAATGATCAAATCAAAACATTGATAATGTGTGACGTCATAATTACTGCTTTTCAGTTTGCGTGTTTTGAAAGTTTGATGTGTGTACTCCGTCTTCGTGGAATTTCTTAATGGGATGAAAACAGAATATGCTATTCTCTTTAAGAACAAATTTCTAAAAGGCTTTTGTTGTTCTGTGAATATTTCTTTTTGGATTGAGAAATTCCATCTTTTATTGTTCTACTAATGATTATAATATTTATTTATAAGATGCTTTGTTTTTTTTTTAATCTTTGTGTAAACTTGCATATGTTATGCATACCGGGTGGGCTAAAAAAAACAAGTCCAAATTTCAAATTAGGATTTTTGACGCGCTATTTGTTTTTTTAGCTGGCATCTTTGGATAGAAAAAAATAAAGATATTATATTAATTCTGTGAAAGTTTGAGAAAGTTTCATGCATTCAAAAGAGAGTTAGAAGATATTTCAGGGACCTATCTATTTTTAAATTGTTTAGAAATTGACGTCAAGTGAAAATATTATCACAACAGGGGAGAAACTAAACAATACCATGAAATTTTTTTTGTTAGCTCGAGCGGTCTTGTTGAACGCGAGAGAATTGCAATGGAAAGTCTTCTTTTCAATAGATGTCGTTCCATTGCGCTCGAAAAAAATAAACCGGCGTTTTTCTTTCTGAAACTTTGACCTTCAGTCAAAAGCAGTTTTACTTGCGTAAAGATAACGAAGATAAAGCTGTCATAAAGAATGATTATATCGAAAAAGGCTGGTCAGCGTACAGGATTTGTAAAGAGCATCCCATGAAGAAGTGGTATAAAGGTTCTGTGCAAAATCTCATTAATCGATTAAAAAAAAGCGGGACCATGGACAGAAAACCCGGCTCCGGCCGCCCAATAACTGTAACAACCGCAGAAAACGAAGAAATTGTTGAGCAACTGATTTGCTCGCAGGAAGAATCACCTGGAACACACAAATCACCGCGAGAGATTGAAAAGATAACGGGAATAAAGAGATCGTCAGTGCGAAGAATGGTGAAACGAAATGGATTGAAGCAGTATAAAAGAATCAAGACCCCGAGAGTTACCGAAGGAACAAAAAAACGACGAACGGAAAGATCTGGCGCTTTGGCTGAACGGTTTTCCCACAAAAGAAGCGTAGAGAAGTGTGTGTTCCAAGACAAGAAAGACTTTACTCTTGATGTACCCATTAATTCACAAAATAGCAGAGTATATAGCCAAGGAAAAAAGGCTGATGTCCCTGATAAACGTTTGTATCATGAAAAAAAACGACAGTCAAAAAAAGTGATGGTGTCTGCCTGTGTCACGTGGCACAGGGCCACAAAACCTTTTTTTGTTACGAACAATAATGTTAAAGTAAATGCCAAGAGATATAAAACGCATCTTCAAAAGTATCTTCTTCCAGACATCAATCAGATGTTGAAACGTAAGGACAGGAGCTTCGTACAAGATTCAGCTCCATCTCATCGCTCAAACCTGGTACAAAAAGTCGATTCATCAAATACACCGATTGGCCACCTGCTTCACCGGATTGTAATCCTTTGGATTTCTATTTTTGGGATAGGATTGAAAGGAAAGTATATGAGAATCGATTTAATCGTGCTTTCAAAGATGAAGAGTCATTAAAGAGACAAATTCGAAAAGTTTGGCCGGAAGTTGCAGGAGAAGTTCAAGAGATCCGTAGAGCATTCAAACAATTTGTCCCCCGGTTGCAAGCTGTTCATGATAAAGAAGGACATTGTATAAAAATGTTGTTTGGTTGAACTGTTTATTGTAAAACAACCTGTATTGTGCTTCTTCTACGATATCTATTTAACTTTTGTAATATACGGTATATCTTGGTTAGATTAGATAAATAGGTTATGCTGTTACTTCTAAAATTTATTTTGACGTCAATTTTTAGGTATTTTGAACAAGTCGAATAATACCACTTAACGTAAAATCTTAATATCTCCCTTTCACTTTTAGACTCGATGCTAAAACTTGGCAAAAATCGGGAAAATACTGTTATAGAATAAAAGTGCAAAATCGTGATTGCACATCTTTTTTCGATCTATCGTCAATTAAGAATGAAATATGGACTTGTTTTTTTTTGCCCACCCGGTACTTTCCAACTAAATCCAACCACGGCTTTTTCATTCCTCTATTTTTGGGACAAGCTGGAGTTTTTACAAGCTCTTATTTGATTTGGTTGGTCGTTAAGATGTAATAAAAGAATCTTATTACTTTTTCTAAAGAACGCGTCATCTCTATCACTTTAAATGACCAATTAGTGAAGTATCTTGTAAAAACTCCAAGGCATCTCCTATTTTTGCATACAATTCAAGATGGCGGATGGAAAGGCGAAAAGGTCTATGATAATGATCGAAGTAATCGAACAACCACTTAACAATAAATAATCGAATGTTGAGTACCAAAATTTCAAAAAAAATGTCAGTATTCAACAATTCACTTTCTTAAGGCGGCAATCACAAATATTTTCATTTCGCGTCCTCGTTGGGTCTTAAAAGTGAGTCGGTCGGTTGGTCGTAAAAATTTTCGGGTTTCCATTTTTCCATCCCTTTTCCTTAATAAATATCATCACTTAATTCTCTAAAATCTCCTTTTCCAGAGTGGATACAACCAACAGAGACCTGCATACCAGCAGCAACAACAAGGCTATCAGCAACAGAATCCTTACGGTCAACAACATTATGGTCAACAGCAACATGGTCAACAGCAACAGCATCAACAATACAATCAACAACAACAACAGCAACATGGTGGATATCCTCCACAGAGAGCTCCAGGTGGATATCAAGCACAGCAGGGACCTCCTCCTGGCATTGACCCTACTCTATGGGGATGGTTTCAGGTGATTTATTGATCTTTTTGTCAGTTAAGTTAATTATTCAATGATAATGATCCACATATATTCATAATTCATGTAAGAAAGTTATATCAGGATTTCAATCCTTAAAGCCAATTTATCCATATAATGAAGTTGTTTGCTGATTGAAAATAGAAAGTATTAATTTATCTATCAAAAATGTAGAACATTCCTTTTAGTTCTTAGAAAGCAGACATTCTATTGTCTCTAAAATCAAATGATATAATACCCTCTTTTTAATAGGGGGATGTCATATTTTTGGAGGCTATCAAGATTTGCCTAAATAACTAAGGAGGTCAAATAAGAAAGAGGGTTCAGAAATTTTGGTCAACTTAATCATATAAAATTGTCACAATCTGCTTTAAAATGAAAATATAATACCATCAAAACACAAAATTGTATCATGTTAATAAAATTGCTAGTTATACTTTTATATTGTGAAATTGTTGGCTCAAGACCATATACTTTTTGTACTTCTTTGATCACTTTGGTAGCACATAGAACAAGTTTCCTTTGAAACAGATTTTCTGTAAAAAAAGTGTTTAGCATAAAACTCTCTAGAGGTTTGGTTTAACTTTTTTAATTTTTCTAGTCATAGAAAATGTCATTTAATTTTTAAAACATTCTTTTTCATGAAAAAATTTAGGCAGTTGACCAAGATGGATCAGGTTCCATAACAGCGGAAGAACTTCAAAAAGCGTTATTAAATAATAATTGGTCACACTTCAATGCAGAAACGTGTCGATTGATGATAGGAATGTTTGACAAGAATAGGTAGGTTTGATGTGCAAATGCTAAAAACTCTTTTCTTGGCTAAGAACTGGTGTGCTTGCCTCATTGTCACTATTATATTAATTTTGCTGAAGCCAAGAAAGTTTTATAGCTTAGTCACCTTCCATAGGAAAATAACTATAAAACTCTTTAATAACATTCACCTTTGCCCTGAAGCTTCATCTGTCCAGGTAAATTTTTGTCTCAGTCAGGCTTGAAAATGAAGACAGTGTGTCTATTCAAAAGGTAGCAAACTTCAAGAGCTTCCTCCAATTTTTTAAATGTTAGTAGATTATTTAAAAATACTCTTCTCTTTGCAAGAATGGAATGCTCATTCAGCAATCCCTTTAACATTGATTTCACGTAAGATTGGCATACATACCTAAAATGATGAATCTTCTTCCAAGCTGAAAGAAATTCAATGTAAGGCTATTTTTTGTTTGTGTCTTTCAGATCTGGAACTATTGATATTTACGAGTTTGCAGCATTATGGAAATATGTTCAAGACTGGAAACAATGCTTTGATGGGTTTGTCTTTCTTTCCACATACTGTTTTTTTTCCAAATAAAAGGCATATTTTTCTTAGTTTATTAATACTTAGTTCTGACTCAACATCAATCGTCTTTAGATTTTTGTATTTTTCTGACGTCACAAATTTTCTTGGCTTGTCTTTGCTGATTTCTCATCATTTGTTTGAAAGATGACTATTTGTGATGCCTTTCTAATTTTATCAAACGAATGTTAAAACTTTACGCATTGAAAATGGCTACCACTACCTGAATTTTGAGACCTTACTAAATTTATAAACACCAAAAAAAAAATATCCAACACAAAATTACAACCAAAATGAATCAAGAAAAATCACTGAGCTATAATAAATATTAAAAATGCACGGAACTCAAATAATAATTAGTTGTTGAAGAAAGTGAAATATTTTTATTGATAATTTATTGTTATAACTACTACATGATTTATATTGGAATTTATTTGCCCATAATGTAACCAATTGCCTGAATTCTTAACAGAAATAATAGATCATTCTAAAAAATTTTAAGATACACTTTCATTTCAATAGGTTTGACCGTGACAGATCAGGTTCAATTGATGAGCAAGAACTTGCACAAGCTTTCACGTCTTTTGGATATCGACTGTTAGTATAGAAATAGTTTACGTTCATAAACTACTCTGAATGGCTTTCTTTAATACTTTGCTTTAGATGTTTATTACCAAGTAAGATCTTAATCACTTTATCAAATCTGTTACAAAGTCAATAAAAATGGTATTTTCCTGCAGATGATGAAAATAATTCCAAAGAAATAACCTAAATGACCAAGGATAACCATAGATAACATTACAATTTCAATGTGGTGCATTACATTCATTGTTTTATTATTTTCATAGAACACCACAGTTTTGTCAGTTGTGCGTACGTGTATTTGATCGGCACAATGTCAGGACAATGAAATTTGATGATTTCATTCAGTGTTGTGTTATGCTGAAAACTTTAACAGATGCATTCCGTAAACATGATACAAATCAAAATGGTGTCATACAAATCAATTATGAACAGGTTTGTTTTTGGCTTGACAGATCTTGTATCTTGAACAACTGAATTATAATGTTTTTAACCTGCTTGTATTACATTACCTAACTAGGCAAAAAGATTTCAGTCTTATCATGGAGGTAATAAAAATATAGATGGGGATACCACTCCTACTATTCTATTGTATTGTATCGTTGATAGCAAACTGTTGCTTTGTTGCTTTGGGAAAAAGCCATTAATTTTGCTTTCGCTCTTGGGAATACTTGAAAATTTGAATAAAATCACGCTACTTTTTTAATTTGTTGTTCATTGTGTGATGACAGTTTTGTTGATAAAACATAAGAAAACTTTGCAAGAATAAGCACAGAACCTGACAGAACATCGAATTTGAAATGTTCGCTGCTCAGGGAATGAGCAATCTTTCAACGATATTCTATCAAAATTTTGAGGCAGCTGCTATTTTAGATCTAAAGATATTTATAGGAAAGAACCTTCCACTAATAACAAAGAATTCGCTAAATTTGAAGAAGTTTACCTCTCGAAAGTTTCCCGATAAAATAAAAACTTCTTTTAAAACTATAAAGAAATTATTACTCGAAAAAAATTCGCATTTTACCTTAAAATACAAGGTTTTGTTGGACAGAATAACTTTACTTTAGTTCTTATAATCTATATCTTGACTGATTTTTGCTATCAAGGATTGGTAATCAAAGGAGGCCAATTTGAAAGAAATTTCTGAAGAGTTTAATGACTTCTCTGGCTATTACAGAAAAGTTATTACTCCATCTAACTTTTATTACCTCTATGGTCTTATAATACTTCACAGCCAATTTTCTGGGAGTCAGGGACACATCTCTTTTACTATTGTCAAAACTAAGACCCCAGTTTCCATTTCTCCTATATGATATTGCTATTAAAAGTTTTCTTATGAATATTTTTTTAATCTTACATTATATACTTTTTTCTTTTGCAGTTCTTAGAGATGGTATTGGATAACACATTGAGTGGGATCTAAACAATTTTCAAAAAAGGAGGAATTTCTTTGAGAAGTAGTTGTGTGGTGCAAGGTTGTCAACTAAAACACTAGGATGACTGGTTGATTAAATTGGGGCTTTCAGCTTTAGATATGTCATATGCATATACATATTTTTAAAAGAATTTACCATGAAATTTGTATCAATGTGTCGTAGTATTTATAAGTTTAAACTTTTTGTATAATTTTTGTTATCATCTTTCCCTTGTTTGCATTCATTAATGCCTTGTTCAAATTTAAATCTTTATTTGATAAAGATTGTCGTAAAATATTTGAATTTTTTTTAAAGTGACTAACAACAAAAGCTTGACAAAATCTCTGTATGTCTGTTTTCTTTGTTTAATTTATGAATGATTTTTTACTACTTCTTCTTATTATTGATATGATAAATTATTATAACCATGCGGGTGATGAGGGGAAATATATCAGTTAATACAACGATTCCTATTCACCTTTTCTAATGAACAACCTTTTGTGCATGCTCAATTATGTGTTATAAATGACTCTTTTCATCAGAGCCATGAAAAAGATATGTACTTTGTCTAAGGTTTTCCAAAAAAAGTGTACAAGTTGTTTGGATGGAAATTTTAAATGGACTTCAATATCCCCACTTTTTGTATAAAAATAGCCAAAATAAGCTTTGTATTTTTTCACTATAGCTCAGGTTTAGAGTTACATCCTTTCTAGACCCTCTAGAATCTAAACTCAAACTTGTACAATTTTTCTGAAATACTTGGTATGCATTTTAGGTAGGCTTTTCTGTTTTATGATTACCTGTAAAGTCAATATTCCTTGTCTTGATTTCCTCCTTCAGAAAAACATGTACATTAAAGGTTTTGTTTTTAAATAAGAGTGATATATTTTGCGTACTACTTGTCAACTTTAATTCACAAGCTAAATTAACCATATTTTTGTATCTTTTAGACTAAAAAGGAGAAAATAATAATAAAGAATCATGAGAAAACATTTATAATCAAATTGCACTTGGGAAGATTGAAAAATAAAGTACATAGAAAATGCCAAGGTGGTTTCGCCCAAGAACTCATAATGGTGCATGTGTTGGAACATGGAAGGTTGGTCATTTTTTTGTCACAGTGAAAACTAAAGATGAAGAAAATGTTTCATGGAAATTCATTATAAATTTTTTTTTGAATGAGTAGGAATTTCGTTAAGCTTCTTATAAAAAGAAAACGTGTATATCATAATAAAAACCCACTTGCCTTCAAAAATACAGGAACTGAATTTTCTCTAGATACAAAAGAATATTTTCCTTTGAAAATACAGATGAATAGAAATATTTTGGGAAATTGCCTCTGTACAGGACAAATAGCAAATCACTAAGGGTCATTGACTCTTACCATACAGTATAGTCTTCTTTTTAAACTTGCCAAAGATTATTTTGAAATACTAGACTTAACACCTCTCCAATAAAACCTAGAAATCATTGCGCTATGATCAAATGACCTCAAATTTCTAGATAAGTGCACTCACAGATACATGCATTGACTTAATCTAGTGACAGAGATTTAATGAAGGTGTATTTTTATTTCGATTTTCTAGATATGGAAGGAAGCAGTAGTTGACTCGGGCAAGTCCAAAAGCAAATTCAAGATCTCACAACATAATCAGAGCAAAGATGAAACAAACTCCTCCACAAGCTCCAACGCAACAAACAATATGAATATAGATGACGAAGAAGAATCAACACAATTTCCTCTTGAAGGGTTCGGAACTTCTTCAATCTATAGTCCCTTATCGTCTTCTTTTACAAAAACAAAGAGCTATTTTAGAAAAATTGATCCATAGGCTCTTGGAGGTCGTGGACTTTTGCAGTTAAGTTGATGGTTACCCCCTGATCAGAAAATTGTTTTTTCAAGATTATTAATGTATATTTCTTTTAACACTGAACGCTATTGTCACTATGTTGACAAACATAGGGCTTTTCATGAAAGATTAATTGACCCCTAGGTTCAGGAGATCACCTTTGGATGTTCGCAGTTAATTTGATGGTTACTCCCTTAATGGTTATCAAATTTCCTCTCTAGATTATTACTGTATGACATTTTCTTTTTTTTTTAGCACGATCTTTACCCTTGATGAAAACCGTGATGTAACCTGGAGAAGGTTACCTGAACTTCAAGAAGCTTCTGAGAATCCATTGTTTGAAGCTACAGCATATAGTGAACATATGCGGGTAGGGTTAACTTTCTCTAATAGCATATACCGAAAAAATAAACATTGGTTTTTCTGTCTGACCGAAATTCAATCCCATCACCCTTTGCGTCTATTACGCTTGCATGCAAATTACACTTAATCACAAAGAAATAGTAATAATTTTCACGACTTGGATTGTGGGATTGAATTTCGGTCAAATGAGAGACGTCAAATCATGACGTTAGCATAACGAAGCTCTATTCGAACCTGCATTAAACATCAAACCTTGGTCTCGAAAATGGTTCAAATACTTTAATCTGTAATTCAAATCCCTTTTGAGATGGAATAAGTAAAAGAGAAAGTCAGCTACTGGATATTACCATTCCTTTTTAGTACTGTTTGAGGAAATATGGCCCTGGTCAAAATTTCAAAATCTTATCAAAAGTATTTTCAAAGATGTGAACTTTTTCATTTCTCTATATGATTGAAAGAGCGATCAAATTTCACCTATTACTATAGCAAATTGTTATCACTTTTATTGTCATTTTTTAATTGGTTTTTTCCTTTTTTATCTTTAGTACAAAGAAATCGAATTTTTCCTCCCATTCAAAGAATCAATCAAATTCGAGGTACACACAAACAATACAATAAGCCTGCCTTCGGCTAATTTCTTAAGACACCTATCAAGTCTCAAATATCAACCCTATTTGGTGCGGTCCGCTTTCTAGGAGACTGGTAATAAATTTATAAAGGAAGATTTGTTCCTGGCACACAGCATTTTTAAAACAAACAAAACTAATTCCTGCCAAAACTCCATGCCATCTAAGAGACTTTTCCTTGGCCTCTGCAGTGGAGTGAGACCTATTTTTCGAGTAGTTCTACTAATTCGACTTTACTTCATCACTTCAATGCAAAGATATTATACTTTTAAGAAAGAGCTCTCCTTCACTTGTGCTAATTTGTCAACGGATTCTCAAAATTCTCCAGGCAAACTTGTCAGTGCAATTACTTCCCCAATTTTCAGAGAAATCGGTGATCAGTTAACAGATTTCGACCTATTTTTTTGCTTGTGTTTTGTATTTTCAGCAAGGCTGTTTATAGGTTAACTGCATATTTTTCAGCTATGGTTGATTTTCGTTTCTGTTATAATTGGAATTTACAAAAGTTTTACATTACTTTATACTTTTACTTTTTAGCTGAAAATGGAGGATGACAAAAATATGGTTCTGAAATATTCAAAATATCATTTTCATTGTAAAAAGGTAAATATTATTAATCTTGCATACGTGGAAAGCAAAATTAAGTCCTTGTCATCTTGAATTGACTTCAGTCTACAATCTTAGTTAGAATAATAATATATAGCCAGTTTAGTTAGGTCAGAAAACATTTACCTTGATGTATTATGGCCCCCAGCAGTTTGCGTGAATGGGTGAATGGGCGTTTTCGGTTGCGTGAAAAATGAAAAATGAAAAAAACTTGCCTGAACGTGAAAATCCACTTTTTGATTGCGTGAATGCGTGAATCTGGGCTGATTGGATTTGCTGGAAATTCGGGGAATTGCGTAAAACTCAAGGAAAATTTGCGTGAATGTGTGAATTTTGAAAAAAAATTGCGTGATTGAGTGAATTGAGGGTCTGCTGGGGGGCTCTATTTTGTTGAGGTCGGCTGAAGACATTTATCCAACTATTGAGGTTTGGGAGAAGGGGAAAGTAGAAACTATGTAAATTTTATGATTCTTTCTAGGATTGAATTGGGTTCTTGGAAAAACCTGTTTTAGACCTCCGGTGTACCATTTAGACGTGTAAAATTTTTCTAAATTCGACATGGTTTTTTATTTTATAGCAAAAAGAGTTCACGCTCAACACGAATTAACTTAAATATTTTTTCATATCAGATTGACAATATGGATTTCAGCGAGGAAGAGCAAGTCAAATATTCACTGTACAGTTTCTATAAAGATGCTTTGTTTTGTGATTACGATGTCCTCTCCACTGATGGCAAAGAGGTATGTAACTTTTGAGGTTTTGAAAATGTCGATAATTTGACACCCTTCTGTATGTTAATGTTAATGTGTATATTCTTTAAAGTCGAAAAAAAGTGTACAAATATGTACTAGCTTTAAAGCTAATAGAGTTCGACTGCCTATTTACAAAATGAATTATTCATCATCATCTGTAGACGAATAGTCTACATCATCTGTTGATGCCCAATCGCTGACGATTTCTTCTGTAGTGTATTTTTGCGGTTCATTATAATTTGAAGATATATTTGTTTGATTTTGTAATTTTTTAACGATTCGTAGTTTTGTTCTTGGGCTTCCTCTAACGCGCCAGTTGAAGTCTTTATTGTTATTGTCTTTGTTAAGTTTCTTTGCTTGTTCGTGCATCTCCTTTATCTTTTTCCGTTCGTTTATTGTGAAATCTTCCGTAATATTTACCTGAAAGAAACAAGTTTCTTTCAGCATGTGTAAATTCTTCATGATAAGATCTTTGTCATGCTGACTTTGGAGGGTGACTTTAAGAGGACGGCCGTTTTTTGTTTTTCTGTTTCCTAATCTGTGGTGGGTAACATTTATTTCTGGAACATTGATGTCCTCCAGGAGTTCTCGGAACCGAAATATGTCATATTTTTTCCCATTTTCTTCTTTTTCCTTATCTGGGCCTGAATATTCGAGAAACCCGTGAACGATGATATTCAGTTTTCTAGAGTCTATGTCTTTCTTTTCACTTTCTTCCTTCCGTTTTTGTTGTTCGGCAGATCTTAAGTCTTCTTTGTGCTTCTTAGTAATTTCGGCGTATGTTTTATTTGATGTCTCCGTCATTATTTCTGTTGTGTGCTTGATTTCTTCCTTTATCATGGTTCTTGTCTTTTCTTCCATTTCTTGTAGTTTTCCTGCCAGAAAAATTTTGAGATCATTTTTGATGGAATCACGGGTTTTGGTGTTGGTGTTGACCTCGTTGTTCAGTTTTTGTATGACGTCGTCTTTCTTTTTAAGTTCATTTTGCATCATATGTTGAGTGTTTTTCCCCACTTTATTTCTTAGGTTCTTCGTTATTCGGACGCAGTTTGAACATAAGTAATGATCGTTATAGGATGTCACGAATATTTGTAGTTGATACAAAGGTAGCTGTGTGCACTCATAATGGACTGATCTTTTACATTTTTTGCATTCCAAGCGATCCAGGTCTTCATCATTGGTACATCTTGACGGCGTGCAAGCTTGAGGTGGTGAGGCTGCTTCGAAAGGCTGATCTTTATCCATTTTGATGTTATTTTCATGAATTTTGATGTTTTTCATATACCGGGAGCGCCAAAAAAAGTATACAGTTTTTTCAAGATAGTGTGAGTTAACGAAAAAGTTTCTATTGTGCAAAGGGCTCACCACTAGGTCAAAAAACATTGATTAGGTGCATATTCAATGTTTTTCATTTATTTTTTATTTTCCAGTTTAAATTCCATCGTTGTATACTTGCTGCATACTTTCCAACATTCAATCTCGAAGAACAACCCTCTCCTTTGAATACACTATCAAATAACGAGCTAGAGATTTTCGTTCACTTCATCTATAACGGACGCCTACCGAAGCACCCCGACATCGAATCTTTGGTCGCATTGAAGACGTTCTGTACTGAGCAAAATGGATTTCAAATGTTAAAAGATATAGTGACATCTTATTTGAACGCTACCGATAAGAATAGGCGTAAGTAACTTTTCTGTTGTTCTTTCATATAGGCCATTTCACAGCCGCAATTAATCATTGGTAATCGAGAATGATTGCGCTCCCATAACGGCATCTTGTTGTGGTTAGACGCAAAAACATCCAAATTTTAAACCAACAGAAAGTGTGTAATTGTCATCACCCATTATGCCTTTCGACCGCGAAATGGCTTATGACCAGACTATTCTTAGCCTGTATCATTCTCTTTTTACTTAAAAGATGGTCACGTCCCTGTCCAAGACAGTTTTTCGCAAATCCCTGCCTTAAAAGTCTGCCAGTTTTATTAAACTTCTAAAGCAAAGATTTTTCTTTAATGTCAAAATTGAGTGCCATACATTAAAGCATCGCGCCGTTCTCTATATTTTCATGATTTGATGCACTTTTGAAAGAGCTACACTAAAAAGAGAAAAGATAAGTATTTTCCAATAAAATTGATTTCCTTTTATATTTTTGTAGAGGTTCTTCACTATTTTGAAGAATGTCAGGCATGTTTAACCAATATTGCAACGTTGATACATGGAAACCCTGACCTTGATGCAAATTCAAGTGAATCACATCTTGCCGATCCTACCAATGTGTTGGAAACGATGACTGAAGTTCTTCGGGAGCTAGTTTTGGGTAAGGCTCTGCAGTTTTCTTTGCATGAACTTCACATGACGAAGAATTTTTTCATGATTTGGGAATAGATATGATATTCCCATATAAAGAAAGCATTTTTCGCCTAAAACTTTCTGAATTTATTTTCACGAATCAACGATCTCACGCAATTTCGCGATTTTTGGGGCCTGGGGAGTTGTTTCGCCAAAATGAGGCTAAAACTTTTGGGTGGTTTAGCCTGTTATTTTTAAAGGTTTCATTGGAGTTCATCCACCCTATTATTTGGGCATCTGCAATTGGGCCTTTGAGGTAGTTGGAAAAATACTGAAGTTGAGCCTAGTGCGTTGCTTACGTTCAACTATAAATATTGCTAAAGTTTGTCCGATTTAAAAAAAGCATTTGAAGAAGTCCTATCCACTCATTGTTTTGCTTCTTTTAAAGGCTTTGAAACCTATAATTATCTCAAAAGTATCACCATTATATTTTTCTCATTCTGTAATTTGAATACTACGTTAGGCCCATAGCGTCAACGACCGCGGTCAGACAGACAATGATTATTATGTATTGAATCCAATGCAGCAAATAGCCCTGGGTAGTCCATGTAAGGCTTTTTGATAGACTGTATGGCGCGATTAAAATTTTTAAAGGGAAAATCAAATAAGTACCACCTAAGAACCGTGTAAGGACCAGTTTTTAAAAATCTCAACTTTCGAAAACATTTGGGCCAAAAGGTTCAGAGATTTTACTCAGAACCGTGAAAGGTTTTCACAAGCTGAAAATCTTAAATCATCTGATTATCCCTTTAAAAGAGGCATGTCTCTGTCTCGAAATCTCGCAATATTCGATAAAGTATTAGGAAAGTCTGGACTAATCACTTGTTTAAAGTATATCTGTCTGGTACAAAATTTTAGATACGACCACTGGATATTATGATCATTTCGTTCTTCTTTTCTTTCAGGCTTTTTTCGTTTCATACAAGCCATGTATGTTTTTGGGAATGCAAAGATGAGCAAATCAAGTAGAGCACAGCTCTTAGATCAACTTCAAGAAAGGTGAGATTTCTATGACAACAGTTAGGAAGATTAACTCTAAATTTAATTCCTTTTTGAAAGCTACAGTATTTCCATAACTCGAATGGAAAAGATAACCGTTCAAGTTACAATTACGGGAGACATCTTATTGTTGAGGTTTTAAGTTTAAAGGTAAAAAAAGGACATCCAGTCGGGCCTAGATCATAGAGCAACTCCAAAATAGGTATGACTTTAATGAGAAAGGAAACTTAATACTAAGAGCATTCTATCCAGCCCAATAAAGTACCGATGAACGCAATCAGTAACGGCGCTAGATCAGTAAGCATCAAAAAGCCGATAATATGCAGGGAGCGAGGTTGTGCAGTACCTCATGTTCACCTCAGCATAATGGCTATTTTTCACTTTATTTTCGATTAAAGATTTGAACTTAACACTTATGGTCGATCCTCTACCGTCTCCAATTAGAACGGAGGTGAGGGTATAAATTCATGACGTTCATGAAAAACATCTGGTTTTTTTTTTCATGGGTGGATCTGTTTAAAACATATTAATGTCACGAATCCGTGTCTACTGAAACTCGATCTAACGAAAAATGAATTGGTCAACATCTAGCCAAACAGTGTTGCTTGGAAGAGATTTTTCATGGCTTTACCTACTCGCTGAGTATAATAGTCTAACGTATCTTGAATTCATACCAAAATTACTTTTTTTCGCCAGGTTGATAACAAGTGTGAATACCATGGTTACTATCATTCAATTGGTTTCCAAACATCTGGATCTGATATATGTAAATCAACGAACGCGCGTTCCGCAACTAGCTGTCATTTGCCATGAATGTCAACCCTCTGTAAGACATTGGTTTTTTATCTTTCCTATTCTACACGTTTTTTTTTAAACATTAAATTCCTTCGGAATTCTTTAAGCTTCTTAACACGTTCTTAATTTCACCATTTTATGAGTACTTTGGTCTATTTTCCTAAGAACTTGGGTAAGAAAATGCTCTAAACTTGTTCTTAAAATTTTGGCCGCCGAAGCCTTATGTCTTGATATAGTTTTATTTCATATAAGAACATGTGGGTCACGAAAACATTGGATACAAGTTCCATGCCAAAACCCTCAATTGGTCCTTTTCGATAACATATAAAGTGAATTATATTGACAAGAAAGGAAGGTTTTTTTTGTAAATTGAGGTCATCAGAATCTCCTTTATTTATTCGCAAAGAGAGCGTATTGTGAACGAGCGACCTTTGAACGAATGTTTTCGTGAATCTAAATGCCGCACTGTAAATTACTGACATCATAAAATCAACCATAATTTTAGTACATGTTAATTTTTAATTTCAAACTTTTTTTTCAGATCCTAGAATTCTTGAAGAATTTGGAAAAGTTGTCAGAAAGTCTTTCACCGTTATTGAAAAAAATGGTCAGCGGTACCAACGAAAAATTTCAAAATGAAAAATTAAAGAAATCAAAATCAAAAGTCACTTTCATCTTGAAATCGGTATGTATAGATTCCTCATCGAATCGAATCTCCTGAAACACTTCACTTTCCAAAAAGCCTAAGTATAGAGAACAGGGGGTTAGAAATTTTCATCCGGGAACTTGAGGTCGTGACTGTTTACTGTTTTGTGTTAAAAAGACTCGGTATTTTCCAAACTTGAAAAACGCGAAACCTATTGGGATCGGAAATTTTAACGTTGTGAAGAAGGAGGATGTCTACAAGAAGGTTGTGTAGAAAGTGGGGATATCAGATGCTGAGATACTCCTTTGGAACTCCATTTTATTTGAAATATAGAGCGTCAATATACATACCGTCAACTGCTCTAACTTGGGACTATCTGACAAAACATGGGACGGCAATTCGGCCACCATTTCACCGAACCTCCAAAGTCATTTGATTTGAGTTAATGAAACGGCGTATTAAAAAGTACACGATTTCTCTGACTGTCTGTGCACCACACTCTAAGAGGAACGAAGAAGTATGATTGATAAACTTGGTGGAGTTATCAAAACAAATTTGTTGTCAAAGAGATTTAGTAGTAAGTGAAAATACAGGCCAGATATCAACCAGTCCCATGTTTCGACCAATCGTCCCAAGTTAGAGCAGTTGACGGTAGTCAAAATCATTTAATATCATTCCATATGTTATTCTAGGCGTACAGAATGAAAGAAATCAGCCAATTGAAGGGACTAGAGGATAAATTCACAGATATATTCACACATATGAGTAAAAAATGGTGAGTCCACAGTTTTCAATTTCATTATGAGAATTGTGAAAAAGTTCAGATTATGAAAAGTTTGAATTTATAAGACTTAATTGCCCTTCATTTTAAGCTAAGCTTATCTAATCGTATACAAGTACTATTTCATCCAACATCCCTTGTCAAACTGTATGAAATTATCTAGTCGGGCATAAAATGAAAAATAACTAAAACTTATGTATTATGTAAGTTCTGTTTTGTTTCATTAAGGCTTCAAGAACGCAAAATTTAAAAAGATAATTTTCGACTTGAATGAAATCTTTTCGTTTTATTTTTCCTTCAGCCAGAAGTCGATGCTGAAGAAGGGTGATCAAGAAAAAGCAGAAATTATCGTAGAATTCGTTGAACAAAACGTTTGTTTTTGATTTTTGTTTTTACTCCTCTATTTTCAAAAGCATTGTTTTGAAGTAGGCATCGTTTGTTGCGTCAAGGGTTAGATTTACACTTGGTAGTTGAGATATAGTTAGATTTGGAAAGGGGATCACTCCGATACAACAGACATCATAGGTTTTTCTCTTTCGTTAACTATTGTCTGTCAAATAATCGTTCATCAGAGCCAGGAACTCAAAAGTTCAGTTTCTTTCCATCAACCTCGTCGTAAAAAAGCGATTCAAATACGTGGTTTTTAAAATTGAAAAAAGAATAACTCTGGTAAAATCTCGGATCGATATGATGACTTTTTAGATTTTTAAACTTTGGATCGATTTTTACTGGAATCACTATTGGATTTTCGAATTTTTTTTTTTTACCAGTCGACAGATTGGCGTCCCTCAGGAGCCCTTAACACGTTTCCATTTCGATATGTTTTTAGATTCTAAAACGCATCAAGGAATTGGGCAAGCTGAACAGGAATTTGAAAGACCCGCAGAGACGAAAATCGAAATATAAACATGAGAAAAATCTCATGGTGTTGTCTTCTTATTACTTGGTAAGCTGAAAATAACTCATCTCGTTGGTGTATGCCAGCAGCCTATTGCTAGAGCAAGTATATGAAAGTTGTTAGTTCTGAAAAGTCCATTTGCAGATTGCTGACGCTTCTGCTGAAAGTATTGATAAAGATAAATAACATTAATAAATCAATAAAGATGAAAATGATAAAAACAAGAAAAGCCAGGAGGGGTTTTTTAATTACTCTCTGTATGCCGGATAGCGTCTTTTAATTGATGAGGCGGAAAATGTGCTTATCTGACATGATTTGATCACTTTCAAGATAATGTTTGGGGGCAAACAAAAAGAAGCAGAAAGTGACATGCATGCATACCGAGGTCATACCGAAGTATTGAACCAAGAACAGCCGAGTTTCAACAACGACTTTAATGGTTCTTTTAAAACTGATTATAATGATTGGTTCATTTTTCATTTGTTCGCTTCTATTTCTATGTACTGATGGAAGAATCATCTTAATCTCATGGTTAATTGAAATTCAATTGATGTTTTTGCTTACATTAATTTGCAATTTCCCGCGAACTTTTAATTTCCCTCCTAGCTTTTGTAATTTTCCTTCTAGATTTTTGAATTTCCCGCAAAAGCGAACTTTCCATCCTTTGGAAATTCATTACCTTTTTCGAATTTCTTACTAACTTCGAAGGCTTAAGTAAATTGAATACTACCCAATTAAAACTCGATTCGCGTTCCTATGACTTTTTTGAGACCTCTTTTTAAAGTTTCAGATTGATTTCCAATATTAAATTGACGTTTTTCAGAATTTTTAGAATTTCAATCCAAACCATGAGATTAACCATTAATCTCATGTTTGTTTTCGTGAAATTCTGGATAAATTACCCTCGGTCAAATTTCGAAATTTTTTGAAATTTCCCGAGTGCAACGACCTCGGAATTTCCTTCATAACCATGAGATTACCAGTACGAATATACCCTCTCCCCAAAAAAAGAAGCAAAATAAAGGACTTTTCCTTTGACAGCTAAGAATATGTTCAAAAATGAATAGACGAACAAACGGTGAGCCCGTTCATTAAGGCACCTGAGAAAGTAGTACTGATGCCAACTAATTTACCGTTATTTCTGGCTTACTAGAAATGGTTTGTCGATACCTTATTCGAATATGAAGAAGAAGCTGAAGAATTTATCCAAGTCGTCAATTCATTCGTCATGAAACGTCAGTTCAATAATGGAGGAACATTTAAAGGTGTACAAGAACTATTTGATCTGGTTGGCGATACGAAAGACAGAAAATGTTCAAATTCCACCAAGGTATCTACAGAGGTCGCACAGTGTTAATACAGTTGACGCTCTCTAATTCGACGTTCTACTATTCGATATACTCCCTTATTCGATGAAATTTAAAGTCCCCATCAACAAAAACTCTAATAAACGACGCTCCCTTATTCGATGAAAATCCGATTCCCCTTAAAGAGGGAATTAGAGAGCGTCAACTGTAGTTCTTCCGTTTAAGCGAAGTTTATAAAAGAGGCTTTTCCGTTTAAAAATTCTGTATCATTCACCAAAATCTTATTCTCAACTTCAGTTGAGCTATAATCTGAGAATGTCTGTATGTATGTATGTCTGTCTGTCTGTATGTATGTCTGTATGTCTGTATGTCCGTCCGAAAACTTTAGGGCAGGCTGGACACTTCAAAAAAGGTCGGATTTGGCTGAAATTTGGCACACTTGTTCCTTGGGTGAATATCTGGGTTGTTTTTTCATTTTTTGAAAATTTTGATTTTGGGGCCTGGGGACGAGTTTTTCGCCAAAACGAGGCTAAAACTTTGGGGCAGCCTGGACACTTCAAAAAAGGTCGGATTTGGCTGAAATTTGGCACACTTGTTCCTTGGGTGAATATCTGGTGGTGTTTTTTTCATTTTTGAAAATTTGATTTTTGGGGCCTGGGGACGAGTTTTTCACCAAAACGAGGCTAAAACTTTGGGGCAGCCTGGACACTTCAAAAAAGGTCGGATTTGACTGAAATTTGGCACACTTGTTCCTTGGGTGAATATCTGTGGGTGTTTTTTTCATTTTTTGAAAATTTTGATTTTTGGGGCCTGGGGACGAGTTTTTCACCAAAACGAGGCTGGCAGCCTGGACACTTCAAAAAAGGTCGGATTTGGCTGAAATTTGGCACACTTGTTCCTTGGGTGAATATCTGGGGGTGTTTTTTTCATTTTTTGAAAATTTTGATTTTTGGGGCCTGGGGACGAGTTTCAGCCAAAACAGACAAAGTATATTTGCTACCTAATACTAAATATTTGAAATGTTACAATTGGGCCTTCTAATAACGGGAAAATCTGAAGTTGAGCCCAGTGCGGTGCGCACGTTCGACTATCTGAGAATGTCTGTATGTATGTCTGTATGTATGTATGTCCGTCCGTCCGAAAACTTTAGGGCAGGCTGGACACTTCAAAAAAGGTCGGATTTGGCTGAAATTTGGCACACTTGTTCCTTGGGTGAATATCTGGGGGTGTTTTTTTCATTTTTTGAAAATTTTGATTTTTGGGGCCTGGGGACAAGTTTTTCGCCAAAACGAGGCTAAAACTTTGGGGCAGCCTGGACACTTCAAAAAAGGTCGGATTTGGCTGAAATTTGGCACACTTGTTCCTTGGGTGAATATCTGGTGGTGTTTTTTTCATTTTTTGAAAATTTTGATTTTTGGGGCCTGGGGACGAGTTTTTCGCCAAAACGAGGCTAAAACTTTGGGGCAGCCTGGACACTTCAAAAAAGGTCGGATTTGACTGAAATTTGGCACACTTGTTCCTTGGGTGAATATCTGGGGGTGTTTTTTTCATTTTTTGAAAATTTTGATTTTTGGGGCCTGGGGACGAGTTTTTCACCAAAACGAGGCTGGCAGCTTGGAAACTTCAAAAAAGGTCCGATTTGGCTGAAATTCGGCACACTTGTTCCTTGGATGAATATCTGGGGATGTTTTTTTCATTTTTTGAAAATTTTGATTTTTGGGGCCTGGGGACGAGTTTTTCACCAAAACGAGGCTGGCAGCTTGGAGACTTTAAAAACGGTCCGATTTGGCTGAAATTTGGCACACTTGTTCCTTGGGTGAATATCTGGGGGTGTTTTTTTCATTTTTTGAAAATTTTGATTTTTAGGGCCTGGGGACGAGTTTTTCACCAAAACGAGGCTGGCAGCTTGGAAACTTTAAAAACGGTCCGATTTGGCTGAAATTTGGCACACTTGTTCCTTGGGTGAATATCTGGGGGTGTTTTTTTCATTTTTTGAAAATTTTGATTTTTGGGGCCTGGGGACGAGTTTTTCGCCAAAACGAGGCTAAGACTTTGGGGCAGCCTGGAGAAAATCAATTTTCGTATATGATAAATTGTGGGAAATTAATTTTTCAGAGCAACGTGTGAACAAAAGCCACAAAAGGTTTGAGGAACTTTCTCCTAAGTTATTTATTTTGAAAGGCTCTTAGGACGAGGACACTATTCTAACGCACATAAAAAAATGAAAAAATTAAGATAAAAACACCCCCAGGTATTCACCCAAGGAACAAGTGTACCAAATTTCAGCCAAAACGGACAAAGTATATTTGCTACCTAATACTAAATATTTGAAATGCTACAATTGGGCCTTCTAATAACGGGAAAATCTGAAGTTGAGCCCAGTGCGGTGCGCACGTTCGACTATGATATATGCTTATTGGACCTACCTGGAGGTCCTATAAATTAACCTTCGTTCGTTCGTTCGTTCGTTCAAACTACCTACTTTAATGTGTTATGCATTTTGTTATGTAAAGCTATATTTTCTGACTGATTGTTGTCAATTTTCTTCTTATTTCTACCTAACTTTCATCATCATCAGCTAGGTCCAATCAGCATCCAGCTTGTTTACTGTATAAAATCTATTTTCCGCCCAAGACGAAAAACCTTGCTTTGACCACTGGATTGGCCACGGTGGATTATTTTAATAAGGCCTACTAAATTTATGAAGTGTGTTTGTTCTTAGGGCAGCGAACAAAACGACTTTTAGCAATTAAAGCAAAACCTTTTATTATCATTTTAAAGTGCTGTCCAAACGGAGTCAAAACATAATAACTTATACATTTTTTTTATAAAGAACATCCAAAGTTTTTGACGCCTTCCGATGTTTTGAACAATGTTCTTACCATGTTCTTTTTTCGCCAGTTTTTAGTATTTTTGTCGATTTTTCCATGAAATCGGGGTGTTTAATAGCCTGCAAAGCCTTAAAATGTTCTTTACTTATTCTTAATATTTCGGTCATCGAAGCCTTATGTTCTCTTATATTAGTTGATTCAAAGGGTGTGGCAAATGCTTCTAAAGTAATAACCGCGGTGGAAAGCAAGGGGTATTGACAACTCGTAAATGGTAAATGAAGACTTATATATGACCTCATGCTGCTATCTTTTTATAGGAAATTTCAAGTAACAATCTGTACGAAAAATTTCTACTACCCGACATCCTTCAAACATTATATAAAGACAGAACGCACGCAGATTTAGAATTTCATATGTTTAATCCAAAAGACGATGTCGAGGATGAAGATGAAAACGGGTTATCGGAATCATCACCTCGTGTCAAATCGGATTTGAGTTTGGCGAGTGTGACGTCACATGAAATGAAAAATATTAAGTTGATAGATACCACAGATGCAAGGACTTGTAATAAAAGCACTCCTAATAAAATCCCTTATCCTGTAGAAGCAGAGTCTTCTTCATCTGGGAGTTTAGACAATTTTTCCAAGGAATCCAATAACTGTGTAGATTCAACAAAGGACAGTGTAATTAGAAGCGCATCTGCAAATGACGATACTGAATTGGCAGACCATTTACAAACCATACCAACCTTGTTAAGTGAAAATGATTCTCACGAAGTGGACAGTGAAATGGCGAAAAATGATATCAGTAAAAATTCGGATTCCTCTACCAACAACAATACTAATAGTATGGCTTCAGGTAATACTTTGAATCCTGGTATAGAGAGTAACAAATTATTTACCAGCTTATTGAACAATGTTTCGAAGCCTGGTGATGTACTTGAAAGCTTCAACGTTGAATATGGCGATAAGAGTTTACATGAGGTTTTCCAAGACGAAAGAACGTTCGATCCGACGAAACCAGTGATCCTGAAAGCACACCGCATCGTTGTATGCTCGCGCTGTCCATGGTTTCTCCGCGCGCTGACGAGTGGAATGAAAGAAGCAATTGATCGGTAAGATTATTTTTCTTTTTTTTTCTGTTTCCACTTTTTCTGGCCTTGACTACCTTTTTTTTAGCTTACGTACTTCAACAAAAAATTTTTGAAAGGCACGAAATCTTTGTTACTTATTATGCAAACATGTCATTTGCTTGTTCTTGTTGAAATATAAGCTTATTTGCGCTTCTTTAATTTCAATTACAGTAACCTTTAAAAGTTGATCGTTTGACACTTTTTGTAACTTTCCTCAAAAGTTGTTCTTTCCATCTAGGCTCAATGTCCCAGATGACCGAATCCGCAAAATTCCGCGAAATTTATTTCCTGTGAAATTTTATCCTAATAAATTACCTCTTACTGCTTAGCTCTAGTTTAGATGGTCGACTTTCTGCCTTTGCTTCCCTCGTTTTTGACGAAAGTCATCAGAAAATCGACTGTCTAAAGTCAATACGATGTCAATCTTCTTTTGACGTCAATGCAATGGCTTTTTTCTATCTTTTTCAAGCAAACTGCAAACTTTTCGTCGCGCTTCTGCCGTTTCCTCTCATCGAGAAGAAGCAAGGCAAAAAGGTCGTTTGTCTAAACTAGGTCTCACCAATTTTTTTCTTCTTTTGTAACAGACAGATTAAAGTGACGGACACACCCTGGCATCTGTTCTCAGTTTTCAT
This sequence comes from Clytia hemisphaerica, assembly GCF_902728285.1. Classification (NCBI taxonomy): domain Eukaryota; kingdom Metazoa; phylum Cnidaria; class Hydrozoa; order Leptothecata; family Clytiidae; genus Clytia; species Clytia hemisphaerica. The sequence goes on from NW_027104530.1 coordinate 2,207,029, forward strand.
CAAATATCTTTATTGTGGAACCTTCGATTTCTATTCGCTGAAAACAGACGAAATTATTGATTTGGCTACCATGTCTGATTTGTATGAGGTATTGGACTTTTTCTATAGACGAAGATAGACATCCTGAAATTGCGAGATACCTTAATCTGGTCATTTTTCGCGAGATTTAAGTTCACTTTTTCGCTTTTCAATCTCGCGAAGTCGTGCAAGATCGCTCACTCGCGAGATTTCCAATATCTGTCAAATACATTGTGAATTTGGCATTTTAAGGTAACGTTCAACTAATTTTAAGCTGACTCGCGAAATTAAATTCTCTTGATTTGTTTAGCTTGCAAAATTAAATTTTTCGAAAGTATATCCGATTAAAGTCTGTTTTTCATATACTTCTGCCTTAGTACTTCTGCCGTGGTACTTTTGTACCTTTTTTTCCCGCAATTGAGGTATATTCTAAATTTTGGGACAGCTTTGAAATTTCGAATCGTATCTTTGGCTTCTAAAATTACGGCAAAGAAAACATTCAGCCAATCACAAAATTTATATCTGCGTTATTTATTATTTATTATTTATATCTGTATCAACGTTTTATGGTCGGCGAAGAAGGCGCACGGCTTAATTATTGCATGAATTACATAAATTAAGCCTTCAAATGCTGTCGCTTTGAGCGCAACAAGAGTTGAAACTCTTCAACATTTTTTGCTGAGCTGTGCACCTTCCCTATTGTTCTTTTTTTAATTAGCCAATCAGAAGAGACATTTAACTCTCTTGTACCGCGTGTTAAAAAATATCAACAATTAAAAAAAGAAAAAAATGTGCAGCATATTTCCCCTTTATTTTGGGATGGGATGGAGTTTTTACAAGATACTTCACTAATTGGTCATTTGAAGTGATAGAGATGAAGCGTTCTTTAGAAAAAGTAATAAGATTCTTTTATTACATCTTAACGATCAACCAAATCAAATAAGAGCCTGTAAAAACTCCAGCTTGTCCCTTTATTTTGGATCAGTGGAATAATGGGAAAAGCGTTCAGCAACCAAAGCGCCCGAGCCGTACGCCTTGTTTGCCGACCATAAAATGCTGAGTGGGTAGCGGCCTTTAATATTAATATTTTCTTTTCTTTAATGAACCCAAAATGCGCTAGAGTCAATCCTACAAGATGGACAAAACTCAATTTTATAGAAATGACGCAGTGTGCTTCTGAAGTTGCTTCTTTTTTTCGGGTCCGCAAGCGCAAACATTTGGATAGAGGAAGGGGGATTTATTATTGAATTTCATATTTTATTTTAGCACGAGGAATTCAAGAAATCTTGTGAAGACGCCCTTATTAAACCTTATCACTTAAATGAAGAAAATATTGTTTACATGCTTGCTATTGCTGACAAAATCAATACCCCTCGGCTCAAGGTACTTTTTAGCTGCTACTTTTTAGGTGAATAATCCACGTGGGATCGGTTGGTAAAATTTTAAGATTTCAATAAATGATGAGAGTTGTTCTTAGAATATTTCAAAATACGGCAAACTCTAACCCAGCTTCTCCACGCTTTAACCCATCAATTGCCACTGGTATCGTATCATAATGAGATCGCCCAATTTTTTTGTCCTTACTAGCGGTCTGGCACTAGGAGCACCGCGACCTACGCCTCCCTGTTTTGTGACCCTTCCCGGATAATATATTTCAAGATTGGGATTTTTTTCTTAGTTGGGAGGGGGGTACAGCGCGCATTGGGGCCGTCCACATAGTACGCACTAAGGGGGGAGGGGGTTCTTCTCGAAAGCGTATGCTTGCGTACAGGGGGAGGAGAGGGGTCAAAAGAAAATGTACGTACGCAAAGAAAAAATTTTCATAGCCCTTTTTGCTTGTTTTTTGTCGACTTTTACGCTTCTTATATGCATGAAGGAAAAGAAAAAGTTTCTTAATAAACATTGAGTTTCATGTATGAAATAAAGGTCCAAACCAAACGATTTGAATTCGACATTTTTTTAACCAGGGGGGGGGGTAAATAAAAAAGTACGTACATACCAGAGGGGGTATAGCCAATTGCGTATCCTTTCGCCCCCCTGATTCTCAACATTTTAGTGCGTACGTACTATGTAGATGGCCCCATTTGAAATAAATAATATCTGAAAGTTTGAAATTACAGAGTGATAGCACTTAATGTTAAGCTAAGGGTTGATGGGTTTATTAACATAGGGTATTTAACTAATTTAGACGGCGACTTTGGAGTACTTTGGCAAACATCCAGAATGCATAGCGTCAGACGATTTCGATAATCTATCGAAACAATTACAGCATGAAGTGAAACAAGCAATGTATGTATTTAATTCTTTTTTTCGAATTGCTTCTAATTTTTCCACGTCTCTTAAAATAGGATCAGCTCCTATCAGGGAGCAATGACCGAATGTTTTTAGGCGTCAACGATACAAACCAGGGGTTTGCGGTTCGTCATATCTCCGCTCCTTCCAATGTTCCGACCATTTCAGATGGCCAAACCGGCTGAATGGTAGTGGACCCTTTTCTAGATAGATTATAATCTACTTTGGGTAACGTTTTTCACTTCTAACGATGCTAACATGAACGTAACATGAACGTTAAAACAACGTCCTGTGTCAGCTGAAAACTAGGGGATGATCTGCAGTTGAAAGTGAATCAAAACCTATCATGATGAAGTTCATTGTACTTTAGGCGCTCAAACTTTTGCGACCAGACAAAAAATCATTTCTGTTATATACCGCCAATGAGTTCGACTGACCATTCCTGCATTAATAAAATGTATTAATTTATCGTTCTTTAAAACCATTCGTTAATCTTCGCAATAAATAAAGAGGAAACAAATCATAAGGATGAACAAATTATACGGGTCGGGCTTTCGATGTTGTGGACCGCGACATTTGTTGTTCTTTTTGTCTTTTTTTTCCGCAAATGTAGGATCGTGACGTTGAAGCCCTCCTGTCATGATCTCTTTTTCCTCTTTTCTTCAGAATGATGGAAAAAGATAGGACGAAATCTGATCTTCATTGCAGAAACTCTTTTTCGGTAAGTTATCCACCTTGTTTTTTGACTCGCAATCGTTTTCATTAAAAGTACACTTGTTTTTTTACAAGAATAATTAGAATATGAAAAGCAAAAAAAGGAAAGGAAATAAAAGAATACCACCACCATGGACTTTGGCAACTGAACCTAAGAATGTCATTTTTTGAGCATTTTAGCTGTAAATTGCTAATTATTCCTCATGCTAAAAATTTTCAGACTTGCCAAAGCTTCATTTAGGCTTGGTTTAGATCCTAACGTAAGAATGTCATAAGAATATATCAGAATGATTTTTCCCAAAAAGTTAAAAATGTTCATAATAAAATGGGAAAACGCCATTTTTATAAAAAAAAATGTGTATTTCGTACGACGTGGCAAATTTGTTCACAGTGAGATTTAAAAATGCACCAATCGAACACAAAGTCAGGGCTAGATTTAATCCCTTATCTGATGTTCTTTTGCCTGGGAAAGGTTGAAGATTCGCTTCTATTTTTCATTGACTACAAATCATTTATGTATAAAAAAGTCAGACCAGACCAGAATTTTACTCGCCAATTCCAATGGGATTTTGAAATACAGAAGAGACTCGATATAACTTGAACCTGAATTACTCGAACCTTTCCTTAACTCGAAAGAATTCATTGGCACCGTCAAAATTTTCTAATAAACTCCCCCCTCCCCCCCGCTTGTTGTTCGAGTTATGGAGACTGTACTTTACTTACAGTTAAATCTCTCTCATACCAAAGCGAGGTTCGAATTGTGTAACGTATTTTAGGAGGGTTTTCCCTGTACGGGAACTGAAAATTAGTTCGAATTATAGAATAAACGAGATCTTGCAACATCAGCACGAAAAATAAGTTTGTTGGTAGTTTGCTTTATTGAAATATTTTATGGCCAAATGAAAGTTGACACAAAAGATATTGAAAAGATAATGACTTTGTTTTGAGTTTGTTTATTGGGGGAATATGGAAACCATGACACTTTCAGTAGCGTTCTCAGAGGTGTCGGAAAATTTTTGGAGGAGAGCACAATTTTATTACGAATTGATTATCTTTCAATGTTATGAATAGATACTGACATTCACAATACTAGACTGGAGTCGTTTATAATGCGTGTAATACTAATAATACCAATACTAATAATAATAAACCAGCCGAGGCTGGAAGGTCAGCCAATAGAGCTTAGCTAGATAGCTTTAATAAGTGGGTTAACAGATGTAAGAGATGTACTGAAACAGAGTAGACTAAAAATGTTGAATACTGTAATGTACAAAATGTGAAACATTTGATAACAAGCCTGAAAGCTCCTTCACACCTCCCCCCCCCCCACGAGAAATTCAAAGTATACTGCTGTTGTGCGCAGATTTGTAATACTTGCGCAGATTTGTAATACCTGCGCAGATTTGTAATACTTTCTGCGCAGATTTGTAATACCTGCGCAGATTTGTAATAAACTTTGCGCAAATTTGTAATACTTGAGCTGTGCAGAAATGTAATACTTCTCTGCGCAGATTTGTAATTTGGAATTGATATTTTCATTGGTAACCAAATTTTATTCTGCGAACAAAATGCATTAAAAAAGACTTAGAAAATAATACCCAAATAAAGTTGTGATTATTGAGCACATCGAATAAATAATCAATTAATATTTCTTTTCTAAGCAGTGCTTTTATAAGAAATTTATCTGGTAATATAAAAATTGCTTATGAGAATAGCGCGGACATAATTTTTTATAAGAACTGATTTTATAAGAAACTAATCAATAACTTGTAAAATAAAAATTATTTCTTGTCGGTAACTGTTTATTTCTAAGTAAACAAGGTACGAAGAATAACATGAACATTTTTATTTTTCATAAGCACTGCTTTTATAAGAAACTAACCAATAACTCGTAAAAGAAAAATTATTTCTTGTCGGTAACTGTTTATTTCAAAGTAAACAAGGTGCGAAGAATAACATGAACATATTTATTTTTCATAAGCACTGCTTTTATAAGAAACTAACCAATAACTCGTAAAATAAAAATTATTTCTTGTCGGTAATTGTTTATTTCGAAGTAAACATTTATTTTTATAAGCACTTTGTTATGAAAAAACAATTAATGATATAAAAATATTTTTGTCAACATTTTATCATTTCAAGAGGTAGTACCAAAATTGATGACCAATTTATAAAATGATATGATAAGAAAATATTGATTTGCTCTAAAACCACCTTCTACCTAGCTAGGAAACCTGTCCCCTCTGACTGGATTTCTTTTATAACCTTTCATATCACCTGCATTACATTCCAGCATGATATCTCAAGGGAAATTATTTTGAGTTAACTTTCTTTCAAAAAGAGTTTGATGGTTGAAGCTTCGGTATGTTTTTTGTTGTTGTTAGATAGAAAAAATACATAAAGATGAAAAAAAAAATAATTGGAACAATTTTCATTAGATTAAAATATATTGATTTGTTTCTTATAAAGTTGATGCTTATAAAAAAAATGAAAATGCTTAAAATTATTCCCAATCCCATGTTTGTATTGAAAGAACCAACTTCCAAAAGCCAATTTCTATTAGATTAAAAGATATTGATTCGTTTCTTATAAAGTTGATGCTTATAAGAAAAATGAAAATATTAGAATTATTCCCAATCCCATGTTTGTATTGAAAGAACCAACTGCAAAAAGCCAATTTCCATTAGATTAAAAGATATTGATTCGTTTCTTATAAAGTTGATGCTTATAAAAAAATGAAAATGCTTAAAATTATTCCCAATCCAATGTTTGTATTGAAAGAACCAACTGCCAAAAGCCAATTTCCATTAGATTAAAAGATATTGATTCGTTTCTTATAAAGTTGATGCTTATAAGAAAAATGAAAATATTAAAATTATTCACAATCCCATGTTTGTATTGAAAGAAACAAGCCCCAAAAGCCAATTTTCATTAGATTTAAAAAAAGATATTGATTTGTTTCTTATAAAGTTGATGCTTATAGGAAAAATGAAAATATTAAAATTATTCCCAATCCCATGTTTGTATTGAAAGAACCAACTGCCAAAAGCCAATTTCCATTAGATTAAAAGATATTGATTCGTTTCTTATAAAGTTGATGCTTATAAGAAAAATGAAAATATTGAAATTATTCACAATCCCATGTTTGTATTGAAAGACACAAACCCCAAAAGCCAATTTTCATTAGATTGAAAGATATTGATTTGTTTCTTATAAAGTTGATGCTTATAAAAAAATGAAAATGCTTAAAATTTTTCCCAATCCCATGTTTGTATTGAACGAACAAGCGCCAAAAGCCAATTTTCATTAGATTAAAATATATTGATTTGTTTCTCATAAAGTTGATGCTTATAAGAAAAATGAAAATATTGAAATTATTCCAAATCAATGTTTGTATTGAAAGAATCAACTGTCAAAAGCAAATTTTCATTAGATTAAAATATATTGATTCGTTTCTTATAAAGTTAATGTTCATACTAAAGATACCTTTGTGTGATTTTCTGTTTATTTTCTAAGTCTTTTTTTCGAAACTTTTCTTCGTGGGAAACATATGCCCTCGAAGTAAAAATCTAAATTCCAAATTACAAATCTGCGCAGAGAAGTATTACATTTCTGCGCAGCTCAAGTATTACAAATTTGCGCAAAGTTTATTACAAATCTGCGCAGGTATTACAAATCTGCGCAGAAAGTATTACAAATCTGCGCAGGTATTACAAATCTGCGCAGAAAGTATTACAAATCTGCGCAGGTATTACAAATCTGCGCAAGTATTACAAATCTGCGCACAACACTGCTCTTTAGCATTGTAGCACTGTTTTTATGACATCAAACAATTAAGCTATAGTTCATTACTATAAAATAAAAGAGAAACATAGTGTAATTAAACTTTTTGTTAATTTCATTCCAGTCAGTTATGATACATTTTTTCTGTTCGATGTAGACAATATCCATATCTGACCAAAGTGTTATACTAGAAATAAATAAGAAAATTGCCAAAACGTCAGAAACTGTACTTTTTGTTTTACTTGATAAAACTCCAATTTCACTTTAAACTAACAAGCTACAAACTTTAAGTCACAAAGCGCAAACTCCAGAAAAACACAATTTGCATCAAAAACTTTACAAAACGTAGTTCATATTTATAACATTTCAGCAGGAACTGTATTTTGGTAGACTTGGTCAAATTACAGAAACCATTTATCAGTTGTCTGCAAGGGCAATGAGGTACGTAAAAACTGACTGCTATTCAGTCAAAGCCAAAATTTGGCAAGGTCAGAAAAACATAATTTGCATCCAGTCTGCGTAAATAAATTTTGTAGTTTAGTCGCAAATGATAATCGAAAGCAAAACTTAAAATTCATAACTATGCGGGTAAGCTCATTTTTCCCCCGTTTTGCTTTAAACTCCCTTTTGATTGGTCTATGAATTTGGGCGATCGCCTTACCTAGCGGAATAAACACACGACCATAATAAATAAATTCAACAAGGCAGCGAAGTAGTCCTCTCTTCTGTGCCAAGCACTGGCAGTGTTTTTTAAACTTTAAAACAATGTTAAATGAAGACCAGATGGATCTGTTGTTGTGTAACTTGGCGATATAATTCATTAAATTCTAGAAACCATTTTTCATAACTTTCTGCAGTCCGCTTTCTGCAAGTCTGATAAGAGATATGTATAAACTGTTATCGCCATTCATTCCATTCCATTATTCGGTCAAAACGTGCGCCAAAGTTAGGAAAGGTTAGAAAAACACAATCTGCGTCCGTAACTGCATGAAAAATAGTTTGATCAATTTCAACAAGAACTGTATATATTAATATAATTGATCAAATTCCAAAGACCATTTGTCATAATTTTGCAAGTCCAATAATAGGAGATGTGATGTCATCATTTGGTTCCCGTCATCTGACCGACCCTGATTTACGGTCAGCAGGTAGAGTTGGAGAGTCGGAAAGCTTTTCCGCTGCTTTGCTGGATTTCCACTGTCGACCTCTGCACGCTCTGTGTTTACAAGTTTTCAAATCGAAGTAGCGAGCCACATGCTAATGGAGAGTAAACCGAAAACCAGTTTATCCACGGTTTCTCAATTTCTTAATTCGGATCAGTCCACACGACGGATTCCCTTTCAACAAGATGTAGCTGCTTCTTAAAAGAAAAATATTTTCAAACCGAATGACCGAACGACCCCCACTTTTTAAAGTAGAAATGACGGGAACCAAACAATTTTTTGCGATTCGCCTTTTAGTCCAAAAAAGCACAATTGCATCCAGTCTTTATCAAATTTAGACAGTAGCTGTACTTTTGTAAACTTTATCAAATTCCAATAACATTATAACACCATCAATCCCACCTAGAGGCAAACAAGAAAAATATGTTTTTATTGCAAAAACTAATAAAAAGCAGCAATAAAAAGTATCAGAAAATTCAACATAAACAAAAACTTGAGCAAACGGCTTTAAAGCTTCAAAAGATATAGAAAAAGAGTCCCCTTGATGAAAATCATGTGTTTGATTTGCCGAGTTAAAAAATAAATGACAGAAATTGAAGCTTGCAACAGATTTATACTGGAAATACTTTGGTACAACACTGACTTTTATCACATCTGACTATCGCTTGAGCCGCCATCTTGAAACACCACATTATGATCTGTTAAAACAACGTACGCTAAAAGTACCCAAAAAGTTAACCCGATCGGAAGAAAGTTGAGAAATCAAAGTGAGCACATTATGATCTGTAAAAACAACGTACGCTAAAAGTACCCAAAAAGTTAACCCGATCGGAAGAAAGTTTAGAAATCAAAGTGAGATCGGAAAATCGGATTTTTTTTTTGCCGTCTTATGATGATGATGATGGAAGAAGAAATGAATTTTACCTATTTGAATGCTCAGCTTAGGCTGACCAATAATAACAACAATAGGGGATTTAGTTTGTATAAACTAAAATTGTTCCATTCATTACTTTTTGCTTTATTTTTACTATTTATAAATTAGTCGTCTAGCTTGCTAGACTATCACAATACTGACTTTCACACCAGGATAGAACAAAAAGCATTGCACATAAATCATAAACCAAACTTAGTACGATGTAAAAAATTTCCCTAATTTAATACGCGCAAAAACATAATCATTATTAAAAGGGGGAATTTATTTATTCAGAATCTGAACTTTAGTTCCGTAAATACATTATAGTCAAATCTTTGTAATTCGAACTAAAGCATCGGCCCTCTTAGCTGGAAAATGGTATAATTTTCTGTATAAATTCATATATTTCTCTTATTCGAACTAAAGCATCGGCCCTCTTAGCTGGAAAATGGTATAATTTTCTTATAAATTCATATATTTCTCTTATTCGAACTAAAGCATCGGCCCTCTTAGCTGGAAAATGGTATAATTTTCTGTATAAATTCATATATTTCTCTTATTCGAACTAAAGCATCGGCCCTCTTAGCTGGGAAAATGGTATAATTTTCTTATATAAATTCATATATTTCTCTTATTCGAACTAAAAGCATCGGCCCCTCTAGCTGGAAAATGGTATAATTTTCTTATAAATTCATATATTTTCTCTTATTCGAACTAAAGCATCGGCCCTCTTAGCTGGAAAATGGTATAATTTTTTCTTATAAATTCATATATTTCTCTTATTCGAACTAAAGCATCGGCCCTCTTAGCTGGAAAATGGTATAATTTTCTTATAAATTCATATATTTCTCTTATTCGAACTAAAGCAATCGGCCCTCTTAGCTGGAAAATGGTATAATTTTCTTATAAATTCATATATTTCTCTTATTCGAACTAAAGCATCGGCCCTCTTAGCTGGAAAATGGTATAATTTTCTTATAAATTCAAATATTTCTCTTATTCGAACTAAAGCATCGGCCCTCTTAGCTGGAAAATGGTATAATTTTCTTATAAATTCAAATATTTCTCTTATTCGAACTAAAGCATCGGCCCCCTCTTAGCTGGAAAATGGTATAATTTTCTTATAAATTCATATATTTCTCTTATTCGAACTAAAGCATCGGCCCCTCTTTAGCTGGAAAAATGGTATAATTTTCTTATAAATTCATATATTTTCTCTTATTCGAACTAAAGCATCGGCCCTCTTAGCTGGAAAATGGTATAATTTTCTTATAAATTCATATATTTTCTTTATTCGAACTAAAGCATCGGCCCTCTTAGCTGGAAAATGGTATAATTTTCTTATAAATTCATATATTTCTCTTATTCGAACTAAAGCATCGGCCCTCTTAGCTGGAAAATGGTATAATTTTCTTATAAATTCATATATTTCTCTTATTCGAAGAAAAGTCTTAGTGCCTTGAAAAGGTTGAAAAGGTTAAAAAGGCCTCAACAACAACTCGTACTGAACAGTAGTCTGAATCGCAGACCTCTACAAAAAACGCAGGTAGTATTCTATAAGAAGCACGAATTCGATCGTATTTGATAAAGGATGCAAGCAGCCTAGCTGAACACAAGCTTATGAGAAACAAAAAGTCCATTTCAAATGTAGAAAGAACCAGGGGCAAATAGAACCTAGATTTGTTCTAGATTCTGCTTCTCAACAGAACAAACCACAAAATTTAAAATATGGTGTTTTTAATAGAAAAAGAGGAAAATTTAACCATTAACCTATTCCTTAAGTGGATTAATTTTCGTGATTTCCTCGCGAAAAATTAAAAATCCGAATTTTAGCCAAAAAACCCTGGAAAATGAAAGAAAATGATGCTTATTCGCGAACTTTTTAGAAACTTTTTAGTCCACGCGAAATTTTTAGATTTTCGATTCGCGAAAAAGTACATGCGAAAATTTATCCACTTAACAGAGAGGAAAAACCAAAGTTGGTAAAATGGGTGTTTGTAATAATAATTTAAAGTATATAAGTTAGTCCGAGGTTCGCAATGAATTTGAGAGGTGCGTATTCATTTAATGGCTTTTCCTGCACGATTGGCAATCCTTTTTCACATCTGACATCATTTGTCGTACGACGTTGGCAAGCGTTAAAAATGTGTCGGGTGTGGCCCGTTTATTTTGACATACGAAATGTGCCGTGTTAAAACAAGGGTGGACTTTGGAACACTTGTCACCCCAGAAGTACCTAAGGCACAAGTTTGTGCTTTCGCGGCCTTCTAGGTCGGCGGGTTCTCCGTTGCAAAAATTTCGGTAAGGCGATGTGATGCCACTAGGCCATTTCCATTTGCCACCAACTGCTGGGTTATAAGCAAGCGAATTCCAAATGGCAGACCTTATATCACTGAAAAATAGAATGTAAAGTTAGTAAGTTTCCGTAGTCTAATAGTTTTCATTTCTGAGTAATGTTTCTTAACTTGGCTATATATAGAAATATATGATTTTAATGGAGCCTCTCTATCTTTGGTATGGAGCACTTTTTTGTATTGATTTGTTCACCAAACAAATAATGATAGAAAGTCAATTATTAATGTTAGTAGGTTTCTGCAAAAAGCTTAATAGTAAAATTAGTAAGTTTCCACAGTCGAAGGTGACCTGAGGCTACCCATTGAATTTTCAATCAAGACGGTTTGAGAGGAATCTACTTGACAAACGCCAGATTGGGAGCAAAATTTGTCGCATTTTTTCAAACTTCGAAAAAAAACGCCGAGCGAAAACAAAGAAAGCCACAAAACCTGCTTGTCATCCCTAATGATGCGCAAATCTTAAAGCTTGATTTTGGAGATTCATCTTTCCCTCTCTATCCTTGTTAAAGTGACCCACGGTTTACTGTCCCCTACGTTTTCATGGATTGCACTAACACTCGGTCCTTTCCAGTAGCGTAGCCAGGAGGGATGCAAAATTTGTGCAGGAGAACAAATTTTTATGCCATTATAATTATCTTTTAATATCATGAATCGATAATTATACTGTCATAAATATGCTCTCCTAAACAAATTTTGCGCCCCTTTTGGCTACGCTACTCCGTTCTGCTTCATTCCTGGGCATCAAGAATAAAGGCGTCAATTACTATTTTTCTATAACTCGGTAAGACCTTGCTTTGGGTTGAACCCACGACCTTGCATCTTACAAACAATGCATTCGCCTTGAAAATTCTGGTTCTTTTGTAAAACGTCTGGCACTAGTAGCTCTAGGACCAAAAGGGTTAACGAGTTACTTAATAGAATAACATGCTATAGGATAGCTAAACTTTCTCCTTCTCGGGGAGACATTGATGGCGCATTTTCGGGACCTTACCACTGTTTTTCCGGGCATATCGCCAGAAAAAATTTTTTTCTCGCTGCGTACAAATGCATAGACAACACGCAAAGGCCTTACGACTGACTACCTAATAAGTTCAATTTGAATTTATCTTTTTGCCTACCCAAAGTAATGGTCTTATTCATTGTTAAAGTGGCAGTAGAAAAGTTTCCCCGGGAAAATGATCATAATATCATTAACCATTTGCCATAATAAGTGTTTCAGAGTGTTTGCGCTTTGGTATTGAAATATACCTTATTTGAGTCTTTTATTTTTCTAAAAAAAACGATGCATTTTGAGATTGTTTTGGGAGTATTAGAATAGAGTTCCCTCGAGGAATTCCTAAGAGATTTCTATTGTAATACACTTGAAACAATCCCACAATGAATCGCTTTTTTAGAAAACTAAAAAAGTCCGATAAGGTCTATTGGTAACTGTCGAAAAATGTTTAAATGTCAGTTGAAGAAGCTTTTCTTTTTTGAAAACGAGGCACGTTGCGATTTTTATTTATCCCCAGTACAAAGTGTATTATTGATGCATACTTACAGGGTTATAGTAGCATCGGTATCCAGGGCGGTAAGAAGGGCGTTCATTTCTTCGTCTTTAGCCAAACTCTCTATCGTCAAAAGTTCTTTACCTAAAACGATCGTCCAAATGGATACATTACATGATGTATAACACTGCAATGACTACCTGAAGTGGATTGGTTCTGGTGTGGATTTAATTTGACGATTGGCTAGGATGAGATTTTTGGCGGGAATTTGATTTGAAGGGTGGGGAGGTTTTATTTAGACTCTGGTAAACTACACTCGCGACAGTACCTATACTCTTTTTATAAGATAAATGACGAGACTCAAAATCCTTGAAAAATAAGAACAATGCTGAGCGGTAAAACTCAAACAATATCAGGGTATTAAAAATCTCATAAAAGGTTGAAAAGTTCTTCAATTTTGTTTTAAATATAAGAAGAGGATAAGAATAATATGAAGCTCAAAGTGCAGCCGAGTCTCAACAAAAAAATAGTAATTTCTATTTGTAAAAAAATAAGTTATACTTTTCTGTTCACGAATGGTTGTAACCATACAAATTCAAAACTTTTATTCGATGTTTTTTTTCGAATTTTAAATTTAAAGTAAACTTAGGCCAAATTGGATACGGGGACGTACCGCTGGTCAGGGTCCCTTTTCAGGCTCTGGAGATAACTGACAAGTTCCCAAATTTACTAATTTACACTTTGCAGCGAATTAAAATTCAGGTTCTTCTAAAATTGAAATTATATTAAAAAAGGGTCTATGGTCCAAGCGAAGGTTGAGAAATATTTAATATTTGACTTTACTATACCTATACGTTCGCAGTACTTCAAAGCATCCAAATAGCTTGCTTGTAGCCACTCGACATACTCATATTCCATATTTGGTCCGAAAAGGGCGCTCGGGCGTAGTTCAAATGTGTCACCCACGAAGGTTGGTGGAAAATCGTGTTGACATAAAAAGGTGTTCGATACACCATCAGAGCATGTCGTGGGCGTGAAAAGCTGTTCGCCCTCTTGTGGTGGAGTTGACTTTAAGATGTAACAGATTTTGTGGACGTTGAAAGCATTCGCTTCTGTCAAACCATTACTGAAAATTATTAAGAAAAGCAATGATTTTCGGATTACAATCTGACGTTTGTTAGCGAGCGAACGGGCGAACGAAGAGTTGGGCTAATAAATTTGCAAATAAAATTTTTAATTTACAAATTGAGGCGTAAAAACAGGGATGGTTGCTTGCTAATTATGTAATTGAGCTTTACCCTAAGGCTGCAAATGTTAGTTATTTCTGAAAGAATTGTTCATATAATGTTCTTAGGTCATTACCAAGTTTCAGTCTCATGTTCTAAGAAAATTTCTTGTTATAAAGTAAAGTCAACTCTCTTTAATTCGAACCTATATTATCCGAATCTTTCTGCAATTCGAACTAAAGTATTGGTCCCCTTCCCGTCCCTTTCTCAGCTGGCAAGTAGTTTAAATTACTCTTTGTAATTCGAATTTTTCTCTTTTTCGAATATTTTGGTCAATTGAAGATTGAATTAAAAAGGGTCAACTGTGCGTGTTTTTACCTTTGCATAAGTTGTTGATATTCTGTAACTTCACTCGTATCTAAATCTCTGAACGCCAAAGTTCCTCTCCAGGCTTTACAAGAAGCGATGGCTTCATGGACGTCTGGTGCTTGTATTAATCGATAGAAACAGTCAAAAGTCTCTAAAAAATAAATTGATAGTCATTATAGTTTTTCGTTAATTGGATTGGTAATGCAAAATTCGGGAAAACAATTTTGCTTTTCGCCTTATCTTTGTTTGTTTTGAGTTTTGACTGTATTTACTTCTTTCACTGATATTCAGTCTCAAAAGAATTGTAAAATAACGAAATATTATTTTTACTCATTCTCAACTTCAGTTGAGCTATAATCTGAGAATGTCTGTATGTATGTATGTATGTATGTATGTCTGTATGTCCGTCCGAAAACTTTAGGGCAGGCTGGACACTTCAAAAAAGGTCGGATTTGGCTGAAATTTGGCACACCTGTTCCTTGGGTGAATATCTGGGGGTGATTTTTTCATTTTTTGAAAATTTTGATTTTTGGGGCCTGGGGACGAGTTTTTCGCCAAAACGAGGCTAAAACTTTGGGGCAGGCTGGACACTTCAAAAAAGGTCGGATTTGGCTGAAATTTGGCACACTTGTTCCTTGGGTGAATATCTGGGGGTGATTTTTTCATTTTTTGAAAATTTTGATTTTTGGGGCCTGGGGACGAGTTTTTCGCCAAAACGAGGCTAAAACTTTGGGGCAGCCTGGACACTTCAAAAAAGGTCGGATTTGGCTGAAATTTGGCACACTTGTTTCCTTGGGTGAATATCTGGGGGTGTTTTTTTTCATTTTTTGTTGAAAATTTTGATTTTTGGGGCCTGGGGACGAGTTTTTCACCAAAACGAGGCTGGCAGCCTGGACACTTCAAAAAAGGTCGGATTTGACTGAAATTTGGCACACTTGTTCCTTGGGTGAATATCTGGGGGTGTTTTTTTCATTTTTTGGAAATTTTGATTTTTGGGGCCTGGGGACGAGTTTTTCACCAAAACGAGGCTGGCAGCCTGGACACTTCAAAAAAGGTCGGATTTGGCTGAAATTTGGCACATTAGGCACAACAAAAGCCACAAAAGGTTTGAGGAACTTTCTCCTAAGTTATTTATTTTGAAAGGCTCTTAGGACGAGGACACTATTCTAACGCACATAAAAAAATGAAAAAATTAAGATAAAAACACCCCCAGGTATTCACCCAAGGAACAAGTGTATCAAATTTCAGCCAAAACGGACAAAGTATATTTGCTACCTAATACTAAATATTTGAAATGTTACAATTGGGCCTTCTAATAACGGGAAAATCTGAAGTTGAGCCCAGTGCGGTGCGCACGTTCGACTATGTATTACACACTTTTTTTCTTGTGTTGGTGGGATGATGCATGTTGCATTGCACCAACGCGAAAAAACTTCTCGTGTCCCCAAGCCCTAACAGATCGATATTTTTTCTTCATCTTCGATTCCTTGAAAAGTGTGATTAAGACATGCGCGAGATGTCAAAAAGAAATAAGACATAAGGCAAAAATAATAATGTAGTGTTTCCGGAATGCGGGTGAAGGAAAAAACTCTCATGCGGCCGGCTGGAAAAAGATTCTTTTTTGCTATTTTTGATAACTTAAGATTATTGAAATTGAACTTTAAAGATAACTTTTATGTACAAACATTATGAAGTAAAGCGAAGTTTGCGGCCGGGTCAGAAAACTTTTTTTTCACCCGGCCGGTTTCCGGAAACACTACATTTTTTTATTTTCGGCTAAGACAAAATTCTTACATTCCGTCGCCACAGATTAACTTTCAGAGAAAATGAAACTTGGGTGCTCACGGTAACCCTTATACACACTATGGATCTAACATTCTACGGACCCTTATGAATATTAGATGAACATTGAAGAGCCCCCCCCCCCCCCCCCATTGGACCCTCAATTCACCCAAACCCAATTTTTCAGAAGATCGGAAAATCTTTCTGGGAAAAATGTGTGAAACATTTGAAAATCGGGCGATTTGCACTTAATCAGTAGAAAAAGATATTCACGCATTTTTTTTTTAATTTGCACGCGTTCACGCAACCGCTTGGGGTGAGCATTAATACAATCTTATCTGTCAGCCGGTTGTGCGTAAAATTTCACTTACCGCCGGGACATGGCATACAAAACGAGTTCTTCTCAGTTAGTTGCTCCGTTTCGATCAATTCTGTAAATGAATTATCATCACACGACGCTTCTTCGCAATTCGCAAATACCACTAAACTTGACAGTGCTATCAACAGTTGCAAAGTCTTCATTGTAAAGTATCCCAGTCAAGCCGTAGATTTCTCTGTTTTTCAAAAAAAAAAAATTTTTCGATGACAAACTTTAAACGTCTTTAAAACGAGATCTTCACTTTTATAGGGGTTTTATTTATATCGTTTTCAGGAAATGATGCTTAGCTTTGATGTTATAAAATTATTTTTGAAATCCTTTGTGTTTTGTATAGTCTGACATTAGAATTACAATACACACTTTTTTTATAAGAATGGTGTAAATCCATTTCATCATGGATATTCTTAACTTTTTTGGGAGAATCATCCTAAAATATTCTTACAGCATTCTTAGGTTAGGATCCTAATTCAAACTAGATTTAACATTTAGTACATACGTCTCAAGCATAAAGTTGCATTTTTGTGAAAGGAGTGAGCCTTACTTGGGGGTAATTGACATTTTATAATAATTGAAAATGGCATTCTTAGCTTGAGTAGCAAAACTCCATGATGGTGATATTCTTAGCATATTCTTATTTTTTTGGTCATTTTCATCATGGACTTTCTTATAAAGTGTATTCTTATAAAAAAAGCGTGTAGACTCTCTTATTTACTTTGTAAGTCCAAATTTGTGGTCTCTTAAACACATTCTTAGGAAAATGGATAAAAATACACACAAAATGATGATAAAAAGAACATCTTAAGAACATTTTTTAGCTCAAAATTAATTTTGTATCTTATAAAAAACGTGTTCTTGATAAAAAGCCTTAAAGCGGTTGGCCTGAGGAAAAAGCTTTCTAAAGATTTAACTTTCTTGTTCTTCTACTTTTAGAAGGGCTAATTACACTTTTTTCAGGAAAACAATATTTAAGAAAACTAAGACTCAATTTCGACGTAAGAACGTAATGACAAATTAATAACAACCCCAGCCTTAGATTTCAGATTTGGTTGATTTTAAAATCGTTTTTAAATAAAGTCAATATTCGAATGAAATAAACATTTAAGCCTGACGAGAAAGTAATACCAGCCGAGCCTCAGCCGAAAGCTAGGTACTGGTTCTGATAATAAAAAAGTTTCTAATTAAAAACTTTCTTCAGTAACACCGACACGTGTATACGCGGGAACCTTTGAATGAAAAATCTTTTTCAAATCTTTTTCAAATTTTAAATCCTATTTTCTCCTACGTAAACATCCGCTTGTAGTTAAGCTTTGCATCCGGTAGTCAGCTACAAACACTGACGGAGAGCAAGTGATACCTTTCGACCCTTACGACCCTACGTCGGTCCTCATTGATGTTATCTTCTCGTCGCTGGCGTATTAAGGGCAAGCGTAAGGGGTCGGAATTAAACAAGGGCCGGGCTAAAATTGGAAAAAATTGAGCTTTTGGACGGCGTAAAAAGGGCTGATATGGTCCCAATAAATTTGATTTCTGTCAAATGCATTCCATACAAGCTCAAGTCAATACTTGTTGCCATTGGTCAATTTTTTGCGATATTACTTTTACTTACGCGAGTTACTTTAAGGCTGTGATAGCCATCGTAGTTATCATATTAGAGTCCCGAAAGTGCTAGAAAGGAATGTTCGACCTTTCTCAAGCCAGGAAGTGTGAGGTCTTAAAAATTGTGTCGCATTTAGAATGGTGGATTGAATCCAAAGATTTCTTTGTTTTCACGCGGCTTATTTTTCTTTTCGAATTTTGGCGTTTTTTTCAATCTGGCGTTTTTTTGAAAACAACGCGGGTCACGCGTTTTGAAAGGAAACAAGTGGCTTCTTTTTCCATCCAAGAGTTTTAAATCCAACTCCTTCGCAGCTTTTAAATCAGTGTTCGTATTGTCATAGTAACAGCTAAATATGATTGTCTTTAAACAAGTATTATGAACGACACCAGTTGAGAGGCTTTAATAAAAGCTTCTCCGTCGAGTGGGAATCTTCAAATAGAGCTAATTATTAATAGAAATCTTCTAATATTGCATAAAAGTACCAAGATCTTTTGTTAATAATAACGACAGACTTTCCGGGATTATCGTAATTATTAATTATCTTGATCATGCCAAAAATGTTTTCTTAATAGGTAGGAGAAGGTCTCTAATTAGCAATAATGACATGATCTTGTTTTTTCCGATATCATCTCCTTGATTATTAAAAGGCTTTAATAAAAATAGCCTATACAAGTTCTCGCCTGCGGCGATATTTTATTTTTTGAAAATAAAGAAGAAGAAAAATGAACTTGGGAGAAATAATTATATAGCTGAAATTAGGAGGCTTCAAAGTACCCCTTTATCAAAAATAAATTTTCTAGCACCGAAGGATAAAAGTTTAATTCCTTTTTTCTTCATTTTTCATCTTCATTTTCTAAAAAAAAGAAAAAGTTTCGACTTTTTGGGTGGGAATGAATTGGTTTAATTTTTCCATGTAAGAGGACATTAAGAAATGCAGTAAGCCCATACAAGTAGATCTAGTCCACTTTTTTCAGAAGAAAAATATTGAATAAGTGGCACCTTTTTTAAGAACAGAAGGTTATTATTTAGCTGTCAAATTGAAAGCTTTGCAACATCTTTGTGTCATAGACCTGCTGGGGGGTACCCACTGGAAAATTTGGCTAAAATTTCATCCCCGGTTTGAAAAACACCCTAAAAATATCAGCCCCACCGGAAAATTGACTTTGCTTTCATACAAATTTGAAATTCAAGGGGAAAGATTGCACTCTAAAGCCATCCCAATGGAATTTTTGACCTGGGAACAAGAATTTCTATTTCCATTGGGAATACAAAAGAAATTTTCATCACAAATGTTAGAAGAAGTTCCGCTGAGGCTTTGAGACAGGGGTGTTTTTCAAAAAGTTTAATAAGGTATTCTCATGATAATGAATAAACAACATTAATTATCAAATAACAAGATGAAAATTTTTGATGCCTTTTTCTTTTTTTTCAGAAATCAAAATTCAGTTGGCTACCGTCAGCAGATACCAAATTCCATCATTCGCGACCAAGTCTTACGTCACCCGAATCGGAACATTCTTCAGGAAATTCAGATTCCGAAACGGATTCATCGGATAATGATGACGATGACTACTCAAGCGAACGCGAAGGAACGCCTCGCCATCCTGAAGAGATAAGCTCAGTTACAGGTTCATCTAATGATCTTGAAGAATGCATCGAAACATTACGTCATATTATTGTTGATGTTGGGGATGAGGACCTTATGAGGTTGGCCCTTATGGCGGATGGTGATAGCACGAGGGCGTTAAATTTCCATTTTGGCGGTCAATAGATCAGTATTTTTGATAGACTCTATCACTGTTGAGAAGGTTGTCTGTTCACCAAAACTTTGTATTCCGCACATAATCAAAGATTGCATATAGGGAACAAAAGATATGATTAAAGTTAAAGCCTTGTTAGAAAGATACTTCTAATTCGGTTTATTTGATTTAAAAATTATTTTCTAAAGATTCTTAGATTTTTCAGAAAAGCACAAGATTTTTTTACGCTCCTCTGGCTCCTCTAGCATTATATTATGAATGGGTCTTTTAATTCCGAGGAGGTTGTCTCCAATTTTTCACGTTTTGTGTCAGCCAGGTATACTCTCTGTCAAACAGTTTGTAAATAATTTTTCTCCATATAGATTCATTTATACATTTCTTGCTTTTTATACTTAATTGTATTAATGACTAATATATTTGAATTTAATTCTTTTCGATGTTTGCAGTTAATTTATTTTGTAGTTCAAAATTTCATTCATGATTTTATAAAAAATTATATTTTTCAAAATTCTGTAGATCAAATTACCACTATTTTTTCGTTGAATTGTTACCGGGGGTAGTAGGGTTGCAAGATGACGGGTATGTGCCGCCCAGATTTCGTTTCGTGAGAATTTAAACCTTTTTGCGACACTTATTTTTTCCTGGTTCTGGTCCTTCTTCACCGATTCTTGGTCCAAGATTTTAAAACCGTGACCATGTAAAAGATTTCTTTCGAAATAAACTCATTTCAATTACACTTGGAGGTTTCTGGGGAATTTGTAAATAGTAAACTGCATACTGATACAGTCTGCTAGACATTAATATGGTAATATTTGCTCTTTGATTTTTTCTACAGTGATTAGATTGACACATGCGCGATAAAATTTCTATTATTGGTCTTCAGAGGTTAATATATTCTTTGAAAACTTAACCTCTGATACTCAGGGTACGAGAATGTATTTGTTTCTCATTTTTAAGCATTTTAGCCCTAACGATAGTTCAACTGCATAAAAAGTTGTTTCAGAGCATACAGCACCTGACCCCGAGAATGGAGTAAACCCCGAGAATGTAGGTTTCTCATATTAGCTTTTTTGACTTTTGTATCCCCAGGGGGGGGTAGAATCTACCACCCTCGATTATTTTTGATCTAGGAGAGCTACGGGCATGAAATTTGGTACAGATGTTCTCCATCATGACACAAATTTCCTGGAACAAAAAAAAATCTGATGACGTCATTCAAAAACCGATGGCGTCATCACAAAATTTCCACCTGTCGGCATAAAGCCAAAATATATGGTTTACAAAAATGTCTATTACAATCGAACCAATAATGATATTTAGATTCTGTTTAAAAATTCTGAAAGATAAAAGGTTCTTCTTTAACATAATTGCCGGTTTTGCAGTTTCCATGAAGATTTTATCTTAAAATTTGTGCTGAAGATGAGTTAAATTTTAAAAATTTGATGACGTCATTAATGATGACGTCATCATTTTAAATTTTTTCTTCTTCTAATTTTTCAAATTTATATTGTCAATACCTATCACGTGTCAAAATTTGAAGATGATTGAATAAATAGTTTAAAAGTTATCAACAATTTAAAATAATGAGTTTTAAGCGATTTTAGCTGGGTTATATGTCATGTTTCACAATAAAGTCATAAAACTTGATCTGGACAAGCTGTAACCCTAAAATTTTGCAGAAATACTCTTAATAAGATTTTGCATGGGAATTGAATATTGATTTGTTGAACAAAGAAATTCCATCTCAATTCGATTATTTCTAACTCCAGGGAGATAGTGAGTTTTGATTGTTTTACTCTGTTCCATTTTTTTTCGGACACACTGTATTATTCAAAATAAGTCAGTGCTTTAATGCCAACTGTAATTTTGTTCATGTAAAAGGCACCAAGCGCAAGCCCCCTACACAAAGAAAGATCAGCTCACCGAACACCCTTCAACAGCTGGATTTTCAGAAACTATTGGACAATTTCAGAACAGAAATGCTGTCACTGATACGAGACGAAATGAAACAGCCACCTCAACTTCCAAATCATCAGAACAATCAATTAAGATTCCATCCTCCAATCCTTCCAACAACCATTGATGCAATCCAAAAACCTGAATTTCAACCGAACAAACCATCTACCGAACCATCAATATCCAACGTTACACCAATAACAAAATATTCATTTCTTAATATCCAAGGCTTGTGCCCACAAACAAAATCATAGTGTGCAAGGGGGTTCCAGGTCCCACCTGAAAATTCAGGTCCCACCTTATCCTAAAATTCCCACCTTCAGCCCAGACTCCCAGATCCCAGCTAAAAAGAAAAAAAATATACTAATTCGAGGAACAAAACAAAATTTCTTTACCGTAATATGAAGATGAAATTATGTTCGCAATATTACGATTATTGTTTAAACATAAGAGCAAAAATATTTCTTGATATTGTCACATTAGAAATCTAGGGGGAGCTTATGTTACTTTGGGAATTCGTATGGGTAGTCCATTTCTTAAGGTGGGCTCTCAAAATACCTATTCATTATTAACTACTATGTATATTGCGAATTGGTACCGCTTAATACAAATGTAAACAAAAATTCGAGCCAGGTTATTTTCGAAAACCGCCTTTCCGTTAATAAATCTCGCCACTCATTTTAACGCGTACTTACTTGACTACCTCGGGTACCTACAGTCGGGGGGTTTGGAATAAGCGGGGTTGGAAAAATCTCAAAATTTAATAAGCGGGGTTGGAATAAAATGTCTGGTGGAAAATGTTTGAAAGGAGGCTGATACAGCAGAATTAGGGCAAAAGAGGTAACTTTCAAAAAAATTTCCCAAAAATCAATAAGCGTTGGATAAGAAGTCTGGGTGGAAAATTTCAAAACTTCATTAGCGGACCCCCCCCCCGGCTAT
Source organism: Clytia hemisphaerica (assembly GCF_902728285.1). Lineage (NCBI taxonomy): Eukaryota > Metazoa > Cnidaria > Hydrozoa > Leptothecata > Clytiidae > Clytia > Clytia hemisphaerica. The sequence goes on from NW_027104530.1 coordinate 2,229,761, forward strand.
AGGTACCCGAGAGTAGTCTTAATGTTGTAATAAGGTAAGCAAAGTAAAAAAAATCATTTTCAAGATATTATTCACACATCAAATGACCTTTATAATAAAAGACTATTTTAGCATGGTCAAAATTATTTATGAAATATATAAAAAAAATAGTCATAAAATCTGAAAATAAGAAATTTTACTTTAATTTTTTCCAAAACACCCAAAGTCCCACCTAAAGAAATTAACTCCCACCTTAACTTGTTTCTCCTACCTAAAACCTGGAAAACCCCAAATCCCACCTGAAAATTTTCGACCCAAATCAACAAAACCCCCCCCCCCTCTTCTGGGGGGGGGGTGCACACTATGAAAACCGTCATCAGTTCCATACCTACGTGACATTCTACACACTGACAATCAAATATTTTTAGGTATAACTGAAACTTGGTTGTCGAAACATCACAATAAAGCTGAGCTTGAGATACAAGGTTATAGAATTTTCAGAAAGGATCGAAATCGACCAAAAGCCAAACATGGTAGATACAGTGGCGGTGTTGCATTACATTCTGAGAGTTGCCCCTTTTTTCACTCCACACTGGATTCTCAATGGAGCACGAAGCCCTTTTACTCTACTCTAAACAATTCAATATTGTTCTTGGCATTGTTTAGAGGCAACCAACAAACAAACTCCATAAATCGGACGCCCCAGAATTTATCCAATTGATTTCTTCTACAATATCAAAAATTTAATCACTTCAAGATTACACCCCAGACATTGTAATCTGCGGTGATTTCAACATCCCTCATACCTTAATCAATGACAGATACACCCCAACTGAAAATTGCAATAAACAACTTTAAATGCTTTACAAATTTCATGACCCTAAACCTGAATAATCATCCACTAGAAACTCATTCAGATGGAAATATTTTAGACTTTTATTGACAACATCTGAATGAATTGATATGTGTTATCCTACAGTCCATTCAGATCCACTTAATATACATTTAACACATTTGACTTTTCTGAAACAAGAAAGGTTGAAAACAAAAAAACTTTGAACAGCAAATTCGATAATTTTAATTTTTCAAACAAAACATTGGAAGCCATAACAAAGATACAATGTATGGACGGCGTAAGCCTTTGCACTCAACCCAACCCAGAGAAACATACGAAACTTTTATTGATAAGTGTATATCAGTATTTCAGCAACAAAGTACCAGCTCGAAAACCAAACATTCTTATAAATAACCCAAGAGGCCGGGTTTTATGCGTATAGATCAAAATTGCAAAAAAAGCATCGAACGAACAACCGCACAGAAACTATCGATATTGACTCAAGCTCAACAGTCCAACATAAATGAAGACAAAGCAAGAACTGATGCTACTTCAAAAATTAAATCTAATCCTCATATTCTATCCCTATGAAAAGAAGTTTCAAAGCATAACCCAAGTTGGACCCTCCTAGATCCGTCAACAACTGAACTTACAAATGACAGTAAACGTATGGCTAACATACTTCAGAACCAATACAGTTCTGTCTTTACTCAACCATTGGAGAGATACGACCTGAATGAAAATGACAACAACACTTCTCAACTATGTGATATAGACCGCACAAAGCTGATTTTATCAACGAAATCAACACCCTATCTTCAAACTCTGCCCCTGGACCTGATGGTTTCCCTGCCATCCGCTCAAAAAAGCAGACAAACAACTTGCAACTCTCTAGTATATCTGGAGAAAATATTCTAGACAAAGCAAACTACCCATATACTGCACAAGCTACATCACACCAATCTTCAAAAAAGGCAATCAAGGTTTACCAGAAAACTATAGACCAGTCGCTTTAACTTCGAATGTCTCAAAAATTTTCGAAAAAATTGTCAGAAGTAAGATACAAAAACATCTTGAAGACAATAATGTGGACGTGATCTACCTTGACTTTAGCAAGGCTTTCGACAGAGTCGACCATACCATTCTTCTGAACAAAATTAAAACCAATGGCATCAAAGGCAAACTACTTGCTTGGATCAAATCTTTTCTAACAGGTAGAATGCAACAAGTCTCTGTTGACTACACACTATCAGAAAGGTCAGAAGTCATCTCTGGTGTTCCCAAGGATCTGTGCTGGACCACTACTGTTCTAATGATACAAACATTGACAAAAGATATTACATTTTTATCATCATTTGCTGATGATACACGTCTAATGAAAGAAATCAAAAACCATGCTGATATCATTCAGCTCCAAGATGACATGAACGCAGTCTATGAGTGGACTGGATTGAATAACATGAAATTGAATGGACTAAAATTTGAACATCTCAATATGTCGAAATGACAGAACTTAAAGACTCTCCAAATATTCTCTGATACCCAAAAGGTGATAGAGACCAAGACTACAGTCAAAGACCTTGGGATCACTTTAGATGTGGGTATGACATATGACAATCATATAGAAAATGTAATCGACAAGGTCAAAGGTATCAGTTTCAGGATATATCGAACTTTCAAAACAAGGGACCCTACTGTAATGCTGACCCTATGGAAGACATTGGCAATCCCTCACATTGATTACTGTTCACAGCTATGGTCACCATCCAAGAGACACCAAATGCAACGACTAGAACAGCTTCAAAAATCATTCCTAAATGGAATATTCTCTTTACAAAAACTGAACTATTGGGAAAAACTTAAAACTCTAAAACTATACAGTCTGGAAAGAAATTTTTTTTCAAAAAGAGCGCAAAAAGACAAAAAAACAGGGTATCAATTTAGACAAGAAAACACTACTTTATTGACAGTAAAGTTTTATTTTTGAACTTCTGTGCATCTTTTTTGTTTTATTATTCGTTTTTAATGATTTTTATTGCCAATTTAGAGCTCCTTCCAAAGCTTAGCAAGTCTATTTGAGTGGAGAAGAGAAAGTTTGAGTGTCTTTTTTTCTAACAAAAGATTCGATACCCAGTTTTTTCATCTTTTTCGCTCTTTTTGAAAAAAGATTTTACTCTTTTTGTCATAACCTTTGGTCTAATGAAGCAATTTTAAAGTTTGATATACCAAAGTTTAAGTTAAACCTGTAACGATCTTGTTCTATATTTTTAGACTAGACCTATAATAAAGAGACTTAATATATATGATATGATACTGGCTTGTGTCGCTTTTACACTGGCAACGAAGAGACTATTGAAACAGGATACATATAGTGATACACACAAGACCACTAGCTGAAACTGGACACAGACACAACACACTGACAGACTTGATCCAGAAGAAAGACTTGGACGTCTTACCAAAAGCTCAGTCATACCAGGTTTGCCCTGGACCTTCGAGGTAAGACTATTCCTTACTTATTACCATACTCTATTTGACTGATCAATCACTGAATCAAGACGCTGCCAACATAGCAAGGAGACGACTTCACAAGACACGTGATCAGGAAAAGAAGAAAGACACGTCATAGTCTTACTGAAACTTTCATCACACCAGGTGTGCCCCTGTTCGTTGTAGTAAGACTTTCCTTTCTGTCTAATACGAACAACGCAGTTCAAGATGAATTTCAGTCCTGAACAATTCCAGACACTTATGGCAGCTATCACTGGCGGTCAGCTACAGAAGCAGCTCCGGCTGCTGCAGCTGCAGCACCACCAAAGACTGATCCATCCGCACTGGGCCGATACGGACAATGCAGCCTAGGCACTGACAAAATGCAGAAGCTCTTCTATTTAACGAATGGCTCGATGATGCAGAAAACAGGATGGACTACATTGGTGTAACAGACAAAGAAAAGATCATCCTCCTGAAAACTTGGGGAGGACCAGAGATGGTTGAGTTGATTCGTGCAGAGAGATACACCTCAACACAGGAGCCCGAGCAAACGAAGAAGGGCCCAAGCAAATGGGGAGGTGCAGAAGCAAACGCAGAAGCTGCACCCACTACATGCAGACTATGAACGGCTACGTTACTATCTGAGACGTATGGTCAATCGAACAATGGCCATGCACCAGCTTCTGGGGACCAAACAAGGAACACGACACGGGGTGACTTCCTCTAGATCTCGAAAAGAAGGCCAGTCCCTGAACTTTGACAAGAAACCTTACACCACAGAGGAAGCTCTAAAGGATGCTGCCATATTCGCATTGAATGATGCAGCCTGAGAGAGAGGCGCTTGCGGAGGATCCAAACCTAGAGAAACTTTCAAGATGGGGCCAACGCACGAGAAGCAGGCCGAGACGACGCCCACAGCCTGGACAAGACAACACATGTCAAAACGTGTTTCGACACAATGAATCAAGATAATATGACACAAGAGGAGATAGACGAGATGATTGAATCCCTGAAAGTAATGAAGCTCAAAAAGGCAGGAAAGTATAAGCAACAGACACAAAGGATCTTGCAACCGATGCAACTCCAGCCATCAGTCAGGGAGATGCCCAGCAAATGGCAAAGAATGCTTCACATGTGGTGGGAAGAACCATTTTGCCAGAACTCCATTTGTCCAGGAAAAGACGGTTCAAAAGAATCCAACGCAGATTACTTTACAACATTGAAGCGAAATGACTCGAACCAAGAACCTACTACACTCACTGCCATAAAGGTGACTAAGCCAGCAGACAAATGGGTCGATGTCAAGATAGGCGGCACAAAACACACCCTCTTCGCAGACACAGGTAGCCAGCACACCATTATCACACCTGAACACTATAGCAACACCATGGGACCCCTGGAAGAGCCGGACATCATACTCAGGGCATGGGGATCTTCAAACAATCTCAACATCACCGGAATGGTTCACACTGTGATCGAGAACGCCAAAGGAAGCAAGATCAATAGCAAAAGTATATGTTGTGGACGGTTTTCAACCAGAACCGCTACTCGGAGACAACGACGCAGACACCTAGGATTCATCACCTTCAACAAGGAAGGAAAGAGCCCCCGAACACAAAGACACAAGTGCATCAGAGGATTCCCCAACTCATCAGAGAAACCTTGGGATACAAGTCGAAACACGTCCTGACAGCAACGAAGCAGACCCAACAGAGATCGAAAAGATACTGAAACTTGTCGACGGATACCGAGGTTCTAGTCTTCGACGACAACAAAATTGGATGCATCAGAACGAAGCCCATCCACCTCGACTATGAAGAAGAATTCGAGCCAAAGCAACCACCATTTCGCAACGTTCCAATCCACTATCAAGGCGAAGTCAGCAAACTCCTTGAATTTCTGAGAACACAGGGAGTGATAACGGATGTGGACCCACGAGAAAGCTATGACTGCGTGATGAACGTGGTGATAACAGATAAAAGCAATGGTAAATCAGGATGAACATAGACAACACACCACGCAATGCGGGGATGAAGCGCACTCGATTCCACGTCAAAAACACCACAGGAGATCCGCCACGACCTGAAGGAAGCGAAGATTTTCAGTGAAATGGACATGGGCTGGGGTTACCCTCAACTTCAGCTAGACAAAGAATCCAAAGACAAGAGCATCTTTCAACACACGAGGGGCCTTCACAGAAGGGAGAGGCTGTATTTTGGACCCCACAGCCTCAAGCGGCGTCTTCCACAACGAGATACGGAAAGCATTTGCTGCCTCCAAGGCGTCACCACATTGCATGACAACATCCTAGTCTACGGAAGAGACTACAAGGAACATTACAGAAACCTCGCAGCATTCCTGGATCGTTGTAAAGAGAATGGCACAATCCTCAAACCGTCCAAATCGACGTTCGGACAGACAAGAATCAAATGGTTTGGTCGGACGTTCCATTTCAAATGGCGTGACAGCGGACCCAAAGAAGATTCAAAACATCAAAGACGGTGGCAGACCTGAAAACACAGAGGATGTCGCTCTTTGTTGATGCTTGCCAGTACAATGCGAAGTTCACATTCGACAACAAACTACACCACAACATATGAAGACACTACCGCACGCTTCGCAAATTGTTGAAGAAGGGGGAGAAATTCCGCTGGCAGGAAGAAGGGAAACTGCATACCAGACGCTGATGCAAATCTAGACGATCCAGCGACTCTACAAGCGTACGATCCCAATGAAAAGACTCACGTGGTGTTCGGACTCATCAGAGGTAGGAATCCAGGCAAGCTCTACCAGGAGAGGGGAGAAGGCATGTGGGTTCCGATAGACCACAACAGCAGAGCTCTAACCGATGTTGAACAACGATAAGCCCAATTGAAAAGAGAAAGTCTTGGTCTCTGTTTCGCAATGGAGCAGTTTCGCTACTACGTTGTCGGAAGTCAATTCACAGCATGGACAGACCATGACCTCTCATTCCAATCTACAACAATCGACAGAAAACCAGCATCTCGCAAAATCAGCAACCACAGAGACCGGGTTCAAGATCTCCAATTCAATCTCCGCTACCTGAAGGGAAAGAAATGCCATGCTGCGACTATGGCAGCAGACACCCGAACCCGATATCCCACCTCACAGAATGGAACAAGACGATCTAGGCTTCGATATTGGAACAACCATTCTAGTACGGAAAATCAACCTCAACAAACACACACGGCGATTGACATCGACACCATCAGACAGGCTGCTCAAGTGATCCACACTACCAACAATCATAGAAGACATCTCAAAAGGCAGATCAGAGCC